>NW_026606071.1:41690000-41952500 GCF_029834395.1 Sorex fumeus | reverse complement strand
CAACCAGCCACCGGCCCTTTAAATTTTTTTTATTATGTGCTTACTTATTTTGTTTATTATTGTGGTGGAGGTGGGTAGGGAACCATCCTGGTGGGTCCTCATGAGCTACTCCGAGCGCAGTGCTGACGGCTCGCTCCCCACGTGTTCAGGGGTTCGGGTGTGGTGGAATCTCCCACATGCAAAGTACATGCAGTTCTTTGAGTTCTGTCACTGGACCCTCCGTTCCATTCCTTCCCTTTTCTGTTTTGAGGTGTGTTGTGTGATTTGGGGGCCACACCCAGTGCTGGCAGGAGGGAGCTGAGCCCCCCCAGCAATGCCAGAGGGGTGGGGGTAGGGGTGGGGAGCAGGAAGGGGCTGCCTCCCACTCAATGCTCAGAACTGACTCCCAGGAGTGCTCAGGGGGGCTGTGCAATGCTAAGGGTCAAACCCAGGTTCCTGCTTGCAGCATAGGAACTCGGCCCACCGTGCTATCTCTCGGTCCCCTGCTTATTTTCAAAACCAAATTCTCTCACATCTCATTCTTGGCCTTTTCCCCTTGCTTGTCAATGCAGTGACCTGGGCAGGGGATGTCAGGTTTGGCTGCAAATCCTCTTGCCACAGGTGAGTTCAAGTACAGATGCATTTGATGACTGAGAACCGCCTCCCAATCCGGCCAACAGCTACAGAAAAAGGAAGAAATGTAGTCACGGGCTGGGTGGAAATCACACAGTCACTCTCACTGTCCTCCCGTTGTTCATCAATTTGCTCGAGCGGGCCCATAAAGTCTCCATTTTGAGACTTGTTGTTACTGTGTTTGACATATTGAATACGTCATGGGTAGCTTGCCAGGCTTTGCCGTGCGGATGAGATACTCTCGGTAGCTTGACGGGCTCTCCGAGAGACGTGGAGGAATCAAACCTGGCGTGCAACCAAACGTCCTACCACTGTGCTCCAGCCCGGATGGTAGTCAATGACCCTCTATTCAAGTCTTCCAACATTAGTTATTTAGAAATCGTGAAGGGCAGGGGTAACATAGGTGGGTTTGAACATTATTATAACAATGAACACATGTAGAGCCCCTCCTTCAGGGGAAGTTCTAGGAGATTAACTCAAGGACAAAATCTCATCTCAGGGTTCAGCACTCCAGGTACCCAGGAGATTGGCTCAAGGAAGGGATTCCATCCAGGGTGTATTGCTTTCTCCTTTCCTCAGCTAGTAATCCATTTAAGCAATCACAGTAAATTTACTTCTTACTAATATTTCTAGTCATTTTGTATGGACACAGTAAGAGAAATACTACGCTTAAAGGTTGGCTCTTCCTGGGGACATCTTGCTATATATTCCAGACCACAGTCCTCAGGCCAGGTCAGTTTTTCCTAACCCTATCAGGGTCCTTATTCAGTTACTTCTTTTTGGGTCATGACAGAGTTCCATGACTGTGCTCTTAACTTATTATACTCCTTATGGCACTTAGCTCGTCTTTTCTGATGCCAGGGTAACTTACCAGCTTGCCTTGGCTTCATCCTTGTCTCTCACGGGGACCCTCCTTTTGGGGGTGCTAGGAAGTAAGGGCAACTGAGACCTAAGTTAGTTAAATATGACAGATGCCCAGGAGTAAATATTATTCGGAGTCGATTAATTCCCACGTTACAAAAGCATAGCCTCAACTCTCTTCCTGTGTCTATACAAAAAGGACATTGCTCTAAAGTAAACTCTGCAAAGGACATAAAGGAAAGAGAAAAGCAATATAGGATTATTAGTGCCTGATGGAGTTGGGTGTGCCTTCGGAGCACTGTGATGAGCAGAAAACAGTTCCCTGTGGCAGGAGCAAGGACAAATGAATATTATTCAACGGCAGCCGCACACTTGGTAGTGCTGCTGATAAGTGGCTATAGTGCTCCTGAGAGCACACACTCTGTTCTGGAATCCAGAACATCCCCTCCCAGTGCTGCTGGGAACAGACACAGCGTGGGTGGTGGCGGGGGTGTGTGTGGAATGGAGCTTGCAGCTGCCTGTCTGCGAGGGAAGTGCTCTTATCAACACCCCCAGGCCCTCCACATCTGTTTTTCTTATCAGAAAAATCACTCACCATTGGGGCCGGAGAGAGCAGGGCGTTTGCCTTGCACACGGCCAACCTGGATTTGATCCCGGGCATCCCATATAGTTCTCCAAGCACCACCAGGAGTAATTTCTGAGTGCAGAGCCAGGTGTGACCCCTGGGCACCTCTGGGTGTGACCCAAAAAGGAAAAAAAAATTACTCACCCAAATGCCCCAGCACGGAATATCTCCAGGACTCCAGTCAGCTTAGAGCCAATTGACCAGCAAGAAAAAATAATGAATAGTCATGAGAGAACACAAATAGGGAAAACCGCTGAGCTGGTCATTGTGGATAACAGTTAGATCACCTCTGCATGAGCATATTTCGTGCCAGAAGGCAGCATGCAACTCTAAAAGCCTCCCCTGACTTGATCCTGGGTCTGCCCTCCAGTCCCTTTCTGCCCCTTGAGAGTCTGTAGGTGAATCTGATTTGGGGGTGGGCTTTGTTTAAATGTTGGGGGCACAACCAGCAATGCGCAGAGCTTACTCCTGGCTCTGTGCTCAGGAATCACTCCTGGTGGTGCTCAGGGCACTGTAAGAGGTGGTGGAAATTGAGCCTGGCCAGCTGCATGCAATGCATACCTTACCTCTGCATGATCTCTGCAGCGCACACTTGATGAATCTGAGTCCTTCTTGCCAAGTTCATTCAGGTACTCACAGACAACTGTCTCAGCATCTCTGCTGTCCAGCTCGGTTACCACAGAACAGGACTTCCATTTCCTCTCCCCGGGCCTATTCCAGATGGAGTATCTTCCCTTCTTTTTTTGGGGAGTGGGGAGTGGGGAGTGGGGAGTGGTGTGTGTGTGTGTGTGTGTGTGTGTGTGCGCGTTGCTCTATGCCGCCAGAGCTCAGGAGATTATTCCTTGGGGTTTGCTCCTAGAGGTATGGAAGGAACTTGTGGCCCCAGGCTCTGTCCGCCCTGGGACTCCCGAATGCAAAGCCGGTGTCTTGAGCTCTGGCCCTGGCCCCTGACTAGGTTTCTGTTGAAAGGTGTTTGCTCTTAGACTCTATCGCCCAAAATGACCACACTTTTAGACCAATAATGAACGAGCAGAGGCAGACACCAGAGGTTGACTCGGCTGTTCAGGGCTATCACTTTGCTTGGTCTTCTATATAATTCCTACCAGGGATTCGGCCAATCTAAAACCTTAAGATTTGTGGGCCAGAGGCTGGAGCGATAGTTCAGTGAGTAAGGCATTTGCCTTGCATGCAGCCGACCCCGGTTCGATTCCCAGCATCCCATATGGTCCCCTGAGCACCGCCAGGATAATTCCTGAGTGCAAAGCCAGGAGCTAACCCCTGTGCATTGCTGGGTGTGACCCAAATAAGAAAAAAACAAAAACAAAAAGGATTTGTGGGCCAAATTGATAGTGTCAGATCGATAGCACAGTGAGTAGGGTATCTGCCTTGTACCAGGCTGACCCGAATTCAATCCCCGGGCACCACCAGGAGTAACCCCTGAGCATCACCAGGTGTGACCCAAAAAGAAAAACAAAAAGGATGTGATGAATTATCCTGCAACTACTTAGCTAAACTTCTGTCCAACAGTTTGGTCTCATTGAATCATTTAGAGGGTCTGGAGTGATAGTACACTGGATAGGATATTTGCCTTATACACAGCCGCTGTAAACCGGGTTTATCTCCAGCGTCCCTATGGTCCTCTGAGCACTGCCAGGAGTAACCCCCGAGCATCACCGGTCGCTGGCACTGCGTAGAGTCCCCTGAGCACCAACAAGAATGAGCCCTGCAGTGCAGAGCCAGCAGTAACCACGGAGAAACATCAGGTGTGACCCAATCCAATGAATAAATAAATAAGATGCTTTAAAGGGGGTGTTGGAGACAATGGAGTACTATGTAGCTGTTAGAAAGGATGAAGTCATGAAATTTACATACAAGTGGTACTACATGGAAAGAATCATGCTAAGCGAAATGAGTCAGAAAGAGAGGGACAGACATAGAAAGATTGCATTCATCTGGGGAACATAAAGTAACAAAATCGGAGACTAACACCCAAGAATAGCTGAGATAAATACCAGGAGGTTTACTCCATGGCTTGGAGGCCAACCGCACACTCTAGGGGTAAAGGCAGCTCAGACAGAGAAGGGAGCACCAAATAAAGGGTGTTGGGAAGATCCCCCCAGGATGGGAGATGTAAGCTGAAAGTAGACTACAGACCGAACATGATTGCCACTCAATTCCTCTTTTGCAAACCACAGCACCCAAAAGGAGAGAGAGAACAAAAGAGAGTGCCCTGCCACAGAGGCAGAGTTGGATGGGGGGGTGGGGGGTGGGAGGGATACTGGGACTCGTGGTGGTGGAAAATGGGCACTGGTGGAGGGATGGGTACTTGATCATTGTATAACTGAAACCCAAGCACGAAAATTTATAAGTCTACAACTGTACCTCATGTTGTTTCACTAATAAATTTTTTTTTAAAAAGGGGGAAGTGTTGGAGAGAGATATTTCAGTAGATGGAGCGTCTGCTTTGCATACTGTAGACCAGGTCCTGTCTCCATGGCTGGGAGCACTTCTCAATCCTAGAGCTGGTGTAAGGGAGATTTGTAACAAATAGTATGTACATATGAGGTCATGAAGGCATCAGGCAGGACAGATAAGGGCAGGCGGTGTTAATAAACCACAGGAAGTGGGACTCCGTCAAGCACCTGTCCTGATTGATTGAAGGCGGTAAAAACTTCACCCAACTTCTGTGGTCACTTGCAAAGATCTCTCTCATTGCTTGAGCCAAGGGGAAGAAATGAAGGTCAGCTGAAGTGGTTACCTGAAATGACCGCTAGCTCATCCCACAATTATAATAATATTCAAATCACAGCCCCCCACCCCTCCCACACCCAAGCACCAATAATACACTTTCGTTTTCACTATGGCAACCCACGGACTTGACCAAATAGGGGTCAGAACTTTACACCTAAGGATTCCACGTGGGGTATCATTCCCTACAAGGCTGTCTCGCTCTTTCTCTCTTAAGTTAGCACCTCACTTCTAGTCCTGCTGACTGGAACGTCTCTTTTCTTTCCAAAGTATACACTGAATTCTTTGTGGTCCTCACAACAATTATTGAGGAAAGCATAAGAATCAAGGCATGGGTCTCTCTCTCTCTCTCTCTCTCTTTCTCTCTCTCTCTCTCTCTCTGTCCTACCCAGGTTTTTATCCCTGGGACTGAATCGAGTTCCCCAGATGCACCACCAGGAACAGCCCCTGAGCACCGTAGAGTAAGCCTCCAACACCTCGCTCTGTTGCTCTGTTGGACATCCCCACACAAAAAAGAAAATAAAAAAAAAGAAAAAATGTTATTTCTGAAAGTGCCTAGTATAGGGTCTGCTGGGCAGATTTGGATCTAAGTTTCAGATTAAAGCTTCACCTACTGTCACGTCTTGCCCACTGACGTCTTATGTTTCCTCTGCAGCTCTTCTCATTTATGACCTTGGCCCTGGACCCCTATCAGATGATCCTGTGACGAGTTCCTACTGAGACTGGAGAGCTGAAAGGCAGACTTTGTTTTCAGGTTCAAGTTCGCTCGCATGACTGACTTCACCCTTTATCAGTTAGGTGATCGTGGGCAAGGGGAATGCCCATTTTTGGACTTATAACCTCTTTAGAAAAGATTATTGAAAACTGCATGAAAGACCTAAGTCATGTACATAAAATTTCCCACTCAGAGCCCATTTATCTGTCTGTGTTATGTGCCAAAGTTGTGTGTCAAGAAAAGAGCACTTATTTCTAAAAGTTATAGACTCAAATTACTTCTGTAAGAATCAAGAAGCCTGGCACTAGGTTCTTTTAAGTCACCAACATTACCCTCAAATCACATGGATCACTCTTCTGTGAGTGACAGTTGGAGGTCCCAAGATGGTGCGCTACTCATTGGACCCCAAAAATTCGATGAATCACGCAAGACTCAGGCCTCAAACCTTCACGTGCACTTCAAGAACACTAGGGAAACGGCTCAGGCCATCAAGGGCATGCATATCAGAAAGGCCACTAAGTCCTTGAAGGATGTCACTCTGCAGAAGCAGTGCATGACCTTCCGGTGTTACAATGATGGCATTGGCGGGTGTGCCCAGGCCAAAGAGTAGGGCTGGACACAGGGTCGTTGGCCCCAAAAGAGAGCTGAATTTTTACTGCACATGCTTAAAAATGCAGAAAGTAATGCTGAACTCAAGGGTTTAGGTGTGGATTCTCTGGTCATTGGGCATATCCAGGTGAACAAAGCACCCAAAAGGCGCCACAGAACTTACAGGGTTCATGGGGCGAATTAACCCCTATATGAGCTCTCCCTGCGACATTGAGATGATTCTTACTGAAAAAGAACAGATTGTTCCTAAGCCTGAAGAGGAAGTTGCACAAAAGAAAAAGATAACAGAAGAAACTGAAGAGGCAAAAACTTACGGCCTGGGAATAAGCTCAGAATAAAATAAAAATCTAAGTAAACCAAAAAAAAAAAATTCACACGAATCACAGGAAAAATGAATGAGGTATGTAAAACAAGTAATAAAAAAATGGAAAGGTTTTCTTATGACATTTTGGTGTTTTTTTTTTGAATTAGTATTATTAAATTATTATTATAACACTGTCCTCTCGTTGTTCATTGATCTGCTCGAGCGGGCCCAGTAACATCTCCATTTTGAGACTTGTTGTTACTGTGTTTGGCATATCGAATACATCACGGGTAGCTTGCCAGGCTCTGCCGTGCGGGCAAGATACTCTCGGTAGCTTGCCGGGCTCTCCGAGAGGGGCGGAGCAATCAAACCCGGCTCAGTCAGGCTGGCTACACGCAATGCAAATGCCCTATCCTCTGTGCAGCGAATAGGGCGTTTGCCTTGCATGCGGCTGACCTGGGTTCGATTCCCAGGATCCCATATAGTCCCCTAAGCACTGCCAGGGCTAATTCCTGAGTGCAGAGCCAGGAGTAACCCCTGTGCATCCCCGAGTGTGACCCAAAGCAAAAAAAAAAAACCAAACCAATAAATTATTATTATGATATATTATTATTATTATTATTATTATTACTACTGAACCACCAAGAGATACAGAGTTACAAAGCTGTTCATAGTCAGGTTTCAGCCATACAGTGTTCCGGCACCCATCCCTCCACCATTTCCCACCAACACTTCCAGTTTCCCTTCGCCACCCTCCCCACAACCTGTCTCCATGGCAGGCATTTCCCTCTCTCTTTCTCTCTCTCTCTCTCTCTCTTTTCTTATGGGCGCATTTCCCTCTCTCTCTCTCTCTCTCTCTCTCTCTCTCTCTCTCTCTCTCTCTCCTTATGGGCATTATGGTTTGCAAAACAGATACTGAAAAAATAGTGAAGTTTAATGGACCCATTCTTCCCCTTAAAATGCTGACTTGGCATATTACTTGCTTAGGGTTGCTGATGGATACCATTGGGTTGTCCTTGCTCCTTCCCCGGGGAACTTAGGTTTATTGAGTTGCTCCCACAACAGTGACCCTGAGGCACACCCAATTCCACAGGCACTAATAATTCTATATTGCTTTTCTCTTTTTCTTTATGTCCTTTGTATGGTTTAGCAGTGGCATTTCTGTATAGACACAGGAAGACAGTTGATGCTATGCTTTTGTAACATGGGAGTTAATTGACTCCAAATGATATTTACTGGGGCTGGAGAGATAGCACAGTGGGTAGGGCGTTTGCTTTGCACACAGCCAACCTGGGTTCGATTCCCAGCATCCCATATGGTCCCCTGAGCACCGCCAGGAGTAACTTCTGAGTGCAGAGCCAGGAGTAACCCCTGTGCATCGCCAGGTGTGACCCAAAAAGCAAAAACAAAAAAAAAATAAAACCCCAAAAAATGATATTTACTCCTGGGCATCTGTCATATTTACCTGACTTAAGTCTCAGTTGCCCTTACTTCCTAACACCCCCAAAAGGAAGGTCCCAGTGAGAGACAAGGATGGAGCCAGGGCAAGCTAGTAAGTTACCCTGGCATCAGCAAAGGACGAGCTAAGTGCCATAAGGAGTATAATAAGTTAAGAGCACAGTGATGGAACAAACTCTGTCATGACCCAAAAAGAAGTAACTGAATAAGGACCCTGATAGGGTTAGGAGAAACTGACCTGGCCTGAGGACTGTGGTCTGGAATGTATAACAAGATGTCCCCAGGAAGAGCCAAATATTAAGCTTAATATATCTCTTATTGTGTTTATACAAAAGGACTAGTAATATTAGTAAGAAGTAAATTTACTGTGATTGTTTAAGTGGATTACTAGCTGAGGAAAGGAGAAAGCAATACGTCTTAGATGGAATCACATCCTTGAGCAAATCTCCTAGTAATCTATAGTGCTGAACCCTGAGATGAAATTTTGTCCTTGAGTTAATCTCTGAGAACTTCCCCTGAAGAAGGGGCTCTACATCAGTTTGTTGTTATGGTGTAGTTCAACCTTACCTATGTATACCCACACCCTTCATGATTTCTATATAACTATGCTGTAACGAGGGAGGGGGAGGGAAATAATGACGCTTAAATAGGGAAGAAAATAATGACACCGTAAAGGGACTGGAGTGATAGCATAGCAGGTAGGGCATTTGCCTTGCACGCAGCTGATCCGGGTTTGATTCCTCTGCCCCTCTCAGAGAGCCCGGTAAGCTACCAAGAGTTTCCAGCCCACATAGCAGAGCCTGGAAAGCTCCCCATGGCATATTTGATATGCCAAAAACAGTAACAAGTGTCACAATGAAGACGTTACTGGTGCCCGCTCGAGCAAATAGATGAACAACAGTCCCTGATTACCAACCAGCCTGGGGCCCTGTTCCCCCTCCCCCATTCCCCTGTCCTTAGTCCGTCCATTGCCGTGGGCTGGCCAGGGCGAATGGTTCCTGGCCACCGAACTCTCGGGTCCTGCACACCCACTTTTTGAAACTCACTGACTGCCACAGCAAAGACCCCCCAGACTGGGGAGGCATAAAAATAACAGAAATGTGGGGATTGGGGAGAGAGCTCACAGAGTTCAGAGGGCTGAGGCACACTCCTGGCATCCGCAAGGCTCCAAGTCCGACCCTCAGTAACATATGGTTTTCCCTACTACTGCATGGTTGGGTGTGGCCTTGCGCCTCCCAGCACTGCCTCACTAGGCCCAAGTATCAAAACAATCAGACCCACACTTTCGGCCAAGTGTCTCTGGAAGTGAACCTCAGAGCAGGCTCCCTGGCCCTGGAAGAGGAGAGTTCTGCCTTAGTGCTTTAGAACCTGGTGTTTGTCGGTAACCACTGCCCTTCCTTGACCTGTAGACCCCACTCCTATTGGAAGGCTGTCTTTCCTGGCCTGGCTTCTCATCTCGTCCCTCTATGTGACTATCCCTATCTTCCTCTCTCCCTTCTTCCCTCCCTCTTTCCCTCCCTTTCCCCCTCTCCTCCCTCTCCCTCTCTCTCTCACCTCTCTCTCCCGCGCTCTCTGTCCCTTCTTCTTGCTCTCTCCCTCTCTGTCCTCTCCCTTTCTCTCTCTCCTTCCCTCTCTCCTTCCATTCCTCTCTCCCTTCCTCCCTCTCTCCCTTCCTCCCTCTCTCCCTCCCTCTCCTCTCTTTCCCTCTCTCTCTCCCTCCCTCTCTCTCTCCTTCTCTCCCTCTCCTGCATCTCCCTCTCTCCATCCCTCTCTCCTCTCTCCCTCCCTCTCTGTCCCTCCTTCTCTCTCTCTCCTTTCTCCCCTTATTTCTCCTCTTTCTCTCTTTCCCTCCTTTCTCTCCCTCTCTCTCTTCTCTCTCTCTCCTTCTCTCTCTCTCCCCCCTCTCTTGTGAAGGGGTTGCTCCTGGCAGAGCTCAGGGGACTATAAGGAGTGTTGGGGATTGAACAAGGACCTTACCTGCTACACTATCTCTCCATACTCAGAGCTGAATTTTCTATAAATTTTCCTTGACGCTGGGCACTGTAAGAACTCAGGGCTGGGGGATCCAGCAAGATGAAGATTCTGAAGGGGAATGTGGCCTGTTAGGGGACCTCTGTCACAGTGAGCTGTCATTTCCTAACAGCACATCAATTCTTCCCCAATGGGAACATTAATTTCAGGACCCTTCAGGGGAAGATTTTTATTGGTTCTACGTTTCCAGATACAACTATAAGTGATTTCATTTGAAGAATCCCAAATGACTCTTCTTTAAGGAATAAAATGATTTGAGTTTCTTGAGACGGTTTGTTTTGGAGCCATACCCTGTGGTGCTCGGGGGCTACTCACCAAGTGATGTGCAAGGGACCCGGCAGTATTGGGACTCAAACCCAGGCCTCCAACATGCAACATATATTCTCACTAGCCCTTAGAGCTCTCCCCAACTTCCAGGTGGTAGGTACCTCTTTTTTATTTCTTTCTTCCTTTTTTTTGGGACTGGTGATTTACAATATGATTCACGGTGGTTTCATGCGTGCGTTATTCCAACATCACACCCACCACCAGAGTGCCCACTTGCCTCCGCCAATGTCCCCCAAGCCCTTTCCAATGAATGCCCGTTTTCCCCCGCCCCCCATGAGCTCAATTCTGTAGACCAGGTCTCCGAAATGGTGGTTCTTTAAGAGCACAATTTTCAGGCAAGGATCTCCCTCTCTCTTGGAGACAGACATACCTAGACATCTTTCATGAGAAGTAACTGGTTAGTCCACAGCCTCAAGTTAAGCATTTAGCTTCACTTGATCACTTGACTTCCCGTTAATCATCGATTTGCTTGAGTGGGCGCCAGTAACGTCTCCACTCGTCCCTGTCGCATGCTAGTGTAGCCCAATGGCGTCTGTTCGTTCTAGGAACACAAAGAGCCTCAAACCAATCGTTCAGGGTCTTGATGAAGAAGTCTGACCATCTGGTAGGTGGTGACCACATGGTCTTTAGACGTCCCGTGGAATCCAGTCGGTAACGGCTCTAGTCCAGCGATCGTCTCCAAAGCTCATTACGTGTCCAGGCCATCTGATTTCTGACGCCTTGGCAAAAGAGACAGCGTCCCTGATTCTTGACCCTCGACGGAAAAGGTCGGAACTCCAGATTCTTTCTCTCATTTGAGTGAAACGTGATATTCCAAGCATAGCTCTTTCTATTCCTCTTTGGGAGACCCGAATAGCATTCTCATCCTGTTTGCGTAGGGCCCAGGTCTCTGAGGCATATGTTAATGCAGGAAGAACAGTGGAATCAAAGAGATGTGTCCGGAGCCCAAGGTTCTTCGTCCTCTTAGCTATTTCTTCGAT
Organism: Sorex fumeus; assembly: GCF_029834395.1. Taxonomy (NCBI): domain Eukaryota; kingdom Metazoa; phylum Chordata; class Mammalia; order Eulipotyphla; family Soricidae; genus Sorex; species Sorex fumeus. The sequence continues at coordinate 41,941,230 of NW_026606071.1, read as the reverse complement.
GCTCTTGAAGGCGTTCCAAGCCGCTCTCTTCCTCCTGCGCAACTCAGGTGCCAGGTCATTCGTCATGTTGACTTCTCGACCTAGGTACACATAGCTGTACACATAACCATTTAGCTTCACATCTTTTTTTATTTTTTTTTTTTGGCTCACATCTAGTGATGCACAGGGGTTACTCCTGGCTTTTGCACCTAGGAATTACTCCTGGCGATGCTCGGGGGGACCAGATGGCATGCTGGGAATCGAACCCGGGTCAGCCACATGCAAGGCAAATGCCCTACCCGCTGTACTATCGCTCCAGCCCCTGGCTTCACATCTTTGTCTTCTGAACAAGTCTGACCACCTTTTGCTGTACGAGGAAGAGAGTTGCATCTCACTATCAACTTTCCATAATCAACACCACTAATCATGAGAGAATAAACATGAGCCGTTGAATGATTTGACAACTGCCTAAGAAAAATCGTTCACCGTAACCATAAACAGAGCTCCAAGCCAACAACCTTCTAAAAAGAAACATTCCTTGCAAACCTCAGCATATCAACCACCCTCTCCCCGAAGCTGTCATATTTCTGATCTGCAAACTGTAGGCTTTGTAAGCAAGTTGAGTTAGGAAATGGTACCATGGTAGCATTGAGAGAAATCTCTATGATCTGTCATGGGCATTGCCGTCGAAATATGCGGGTGGCAACGTTCTTAACCAGGTGTGAAGCTGCCAACTAAGGCAATTTATCTGCGAATAACTGGACCGGGAGGAAACAGCGGCCATCCCTGATGGCATCTCAGCATTCTTGCACATCACGCCGTCCTGCTTTCTGCAAGAGCAATCGAAGCTCTGATGACACCAGCATCATTTCTGGCTCTTTGTTTTGACACCAGTTATATCCCACTGGGAGAAAGAAAAAGTCTAGCTGGGAGTATATTTTGGTGTCATATTTCACTGCCGTTGATCCTAAGAATAAAAATCCGAGAAAAGCAAAGTTCGTCTCCACAAGATTGCTCGCAGCTTTCCGAGTCTCTCAGAGGCCAGGATTCCTGGCAGTGACCTGGATGGCGGGAAACGGAAGTAGCAACTGAAGATGCATCCTCGGGAGCCGGAGCGATGACACAGAGGGTAGGGCGTTTGCCTTGCATGTGGCCAACCCGGGTTCGATTCCCAGCATCCCATATGGTCCTCCGAGCACCACCAGAAGTGATTCCTGAGTGCAGAGCCAGTAGTAACCCCTGAGCGAGCATTGCTGGGTGTGACCCAAAAAGCAAAGCAAAACAAAACAAAACCCCAAAGAATTGAAGATACATCTTCCATAGAAAAAGACCGGCGGGTGGTCTGAGAGTGGGTGGGAAGTGAGGAAATGCCCATTGCCTCAGTAAATAAATTTACAGGCATCTTCACAGCCCTGGGTATCTGCTTCCATGGAGATGGATCCCCAACTAAGTCTGGTGCACGTGGGCGGAACCTGGGATTCAACTTGTGGCCTCACATTTTCAAGGCAGGTGATTTTACCACTGCGCCATCTAGGGTCCCTCTCACGTGAGATTTCTCTCTCTCTCTCTCTCTCTCTCTCTCTCTCTCTCTCTCTCTCCGTTTTTCTGGGTCTTCTTGGTCATATCTGACAGTGCTCAGGGGCTATTCCCAGCTCAGTGCTCAGAGGACCAGGCCCTGTAGCTGATCGACGCTGGGCTTCTTCTTTTCTTTTCTCTCCTCCTCCTCCTCCTCCTCCTCCTCCTCCTCCTCCTCCTCCTCCTCCTCCTCCTCCTCCTCTCCTCCTCCTCTCCTCCTCCTCCTCCTCCTCCTCTCCTCCTCCTCCTCCTCTTCCTCCTCTCCTCCTCTTCCTCCTCCCCCCTCCTCCTCTTCCTCCTTCTGCTCCTCCTCCTCCTGCTCCTCCTCCTCTTGCTCTTCCTCCCCCTCCTGCTCCTCCTCCTTCTATTTTTGTTTTGGTGGCCACACCCAGCACTGCTCACAGCCTACTCCTGGCTCTGTGCTCAGGAATCACTCCTAGCAGTGCTCAGGGGGCCATGGCAATCAAACCTGAGTCAGCTGATTTCAAAGCCTGTTCCCTACCCATTGTTCTCTCTCTCTCTCTCTGGCCTCTGGGCCTCCTGTTTTCAAAGCTTGCCCTCAGCCCATTGATGTGTCTCTCTGGCCCACGAATGTAAACCTTTTAGACTTCAGCCGATGAACCTGCTGTCTCTTCACATTCCCACCCACCCTCCAGCCGACCTCCAGACCACCTGGTGCTGAGGACAGTTCTGGGCATTTGGACCCTCTTCTCCCCCCAGCAGATTTACTCTGTGTGCCTGCAGGGAGGGAGGGGGCATAGATGTGGACACGAGGACTTCTGTGTGACTGCTGGTTGTCCCCTTGTAGGAACAATGGCTCACCAACACCTGGGTCCCAGGGGACCAATCCTGAGGCCCTAGGCAGCAGAACCCACCCCCTAGGGTTTGTTGGGGGATGTCTACATCACCTCCATCTTAATTTGCTGCCACATCAAAGAGCCACTGGCTGCAGGGGTTAACGGCAGCAACTTGTGTCTCAAAGTTCTGTGGGCTTGAGGCCTCTTCCTGACTTGCTGAGGTCTCCTCTGGGCATGGGTAAGTAGACAGATGTCTCCTCCCTGCGTACTGTCTGTGCTGCCTGTGGACAAGTCCCCCTTTCTACAAAGATCCGCTCTAACTGAACCTTTCCCACTGTATCTCCATATTCAAGACCTTCCCTTGGGGACCAGGGTGATGGCTCAGTGGTTAGTGCAGCTGGCTTAGAAACCTGAATTTGCACCCCAAGGCCAAGCACAATCCTAAGGGTGCTGTTTTAGTGCTGGTGACAATGAGGTTCATGACCTCTGGTGCTGCAAATGATTTTCAGTCACAGCATATTTCAGAGGTGTGCAGGCACTGGGCACTGCAATTAGAAGATGTGTGACAGCACCCAAAAGGAGAGAGAGAACAAAAGGAAATGCCGTGCCACAGAGGCAGGGTAGGATGGGGGTGATGGGTGGGGGGTGGGATACTTGGATCATTGGTGGTGGAGGATGGGCACTGGTGGAGGGATGGGTACTCGATCATTGTATAACTGAAACCCAAGCACAAAATTTTGTAAGTCTACAACTGTACCTCGTGGTGTTTCACTAATAAACATTCAAAAAAAAAAGATGTGTGAACACCACAGACAGAGGTGACCCTGGGGAGCATTGTGTGAGCACTACAAGGAGGGGTAACCCTGGAGAGCACTGTGTGTGAGTACTGCCACCAGGGGTGTGACCCATTGTTCTGGGTTCTGAGACTCTGAGAACCAACAGCTATAATTGGCCAAATGACTCTGGACAGGAATAAAGGGTTAGGTGCTTTTCTGGCCTGATTTTCCCCCAGATCAGGGGAAACAAGACTGCAGCTAGGCGAGGTGGGCAGGAGGTATAACAGCTGGGCGGGCCAGACTCACCGCCAGGCCCCTTCCACTTCAATGTTGCATATAAAGCCCTCTGCTCTTAGGGAACCGTGGGGTACCTTACCATGAAGGTGGGTTCCCATTCCTCTGGCTGATTTTACTGAAAAACAAAAACAAAAACTGAGGCTTAAGCACCTGAAGTAACAAACTCCAAGTCACACCTGTGGGTTGGCCTTCAAAAACCAGGTTCCTAGAATGTTCCAGAACCAGCCGTGCTCCAGGGCAGCCTCCAACAGGTTGTTTAGCATCACTGGGATTCAGACTTCCTACAGGTTGCCCCTAGAGGTCTGGCTTCGGGGGAACTGCCTCAGGGACCCCCGTGTTGTTAGAGTGTAGCTGGAACCCACTCCTGTTTTTGTTTTGTTCTAAATCTGAGTTCCTCCGAGCCAGAGATTGTCACTGCAGAACTGAATACAGAGTGGGATAATGGTAGAGAGAGAGTATGAGTGAGTGTATGTGTGTGTGATTGTATGTGAATGTGTATGAGTGTATGTATGTGAGTGTGAGTATGTGTGTAGGAGTGTGTGGGAGTGTGTGACTGTGTGTATGTGAGTTGGTATGAGTGTGAGTGTGTAGGTGAGTGTGGGAGTATGTGTGTATGTGTGTGGCTATATGAGTGTATGAGTGTGTTTTTTGAGTGTGAGCATGTGTATATGAGTGTGGGGGGCGTGTATCTGAGTACGAGAGTGTGTGTATGGGAGTGAAACTATATGAGTGTGTGAGTGTGTATGTGTGTGAATGTGTGTATGTGGGTGTGTATGAGTATGAATGTGTGTGTGAGTGTGCAAGTGTGTATGTGTGTGTGAATGTGTGAGAGCAGGTGACTGCATGACTAAATGTGAGTGTGGATGTATACTATATACTATGGAAGTATACTAAATATACATATATATTCCCATATTATATATATCACTTGTCATCCTGTTGATCATCGATTTGCCTTAGCAAGAGCCAGTAATGTCTCCATTTGTCCCCATCATGTGATAGTGTAGTTCAATGGCATCTGCTCACTCCAGGAACATGAAGAGCCTCAAACCGTTTGTTCAGGGTTTTGATGAAGAAGTCTGACTATTTCATAGGTGGGCAGCCATGCGTTCCTTAGATGTCCCGTAGAATCCAGTTGGTAATGGCTCTAGTCCAGCGGTCATCTCTAAATCACATTATGTGTCCGGTCCATCTGATTTTCGACACCTTGACAAATGAGACAGCGTCCCTGATTCTTGATCATCGGTGGAGGTCAGAACTCTGGATTCCTTCTCTCACTTGAGTGAAACGTGATATTCCAAGCCTAGCTCCTTCGATTCCTCTTTGAGACACCTGAACAGCGTTCTCATCATTGGGACCCAGGTCTCTGAGGCATATGTTACTGCAGGAAGAAAGGTGGAGTCGAAAAGATGTACCCAGAGCCTTGAGTTCTTCATCCTCTCTTACACTTCTTCGGTGCTCTTGAAGGCGTTCTGTGCCACTCTCTTCCTCCTGCACAGTTCTGGTGCCAAGTCATTCTTCATGTTGAGTTCTTGACCTAGGTACACATAATTACTCCATTAGGAGATGTTCATTCTGTTGAGGGCAAATGGAATGTCAGGAACTAGTCTGTTTTTCATGAACATGAAACTCTCACCAACATAGTCTTGGTGAGATTCAGCTGCAGTATGATCTTTCCACACTGATGGTCGAAGTCAGCCAGCATTAGTGCCGCTTGGCTAATGTTTGGTATTATTAGAATGATATCATCCGTGAAGCGGAGGTGGTGTAGTTGCCGTTTGTCTATCTTCACTCCCATTCCTTCCCATTCCAGTCGTCGCATAAAGTTCTCGAGGTGGCACTGAAGAGTTTCAGTGAAATGGTATCACCCTGCTGAACCCCTCTCTTGACATGGATGATCGCTTCCTTGTAGAATGGTGAGATCCTGGTAGTGAATTCGTAATACAGTTCACGGAGGATTCTGATGTACTGAGTGGCTAGGGCTTGTTTGGCTAGGGCTTCTATGACTGCTTCAGTCTGAACAGAATCAAATATTTAAAGAAGGCTTTTGATCATATATATATATGTATAAACAAACAAACAAACAAACACTGTCCTCCCGTCGTTCATCGATTTGCTTCAGCTGGCCCATTAACTTCGTCTTCATTTTGAGACTTGTCTCCATTTTGTCGAAAAAATTTTGTTTCGACATTGGAGAAGAATTGTTCCTTGGAACATGCTAACATGCTATAAAAGAGGTGTCGGAGGCGTCAGTGTTCTTGTCAACACAAACTTGGCCATGAGCATTGATTCATTCGAATGCCTAACAACCCAAATTGGACGTTTACATTTGAATAGATGTGGCTCACTGCCGGCAGTTTCTATCTTTGTTGTCTACACACCAACATCCAATTATGATGAAGGAGAAATTGAGAAGTTCTACATGGAGCTAGAGAAGTTCTATAAAGAAGACCACATTTTCTACAAGATCATTGTGGGTGATTTTAATGCCAAGATAGGACCGAGAAGATCAGCCAAAGAACTTCACATCGGGACCCATGGCCTAGAATGGAATGAACAGGGCGAGAGACTGAGTTCATCGTGTCGACCAAGACCATCCATGGTAACTCAAGATTCCAGAAGGCCAAATCTAAACGTTGGGCATGGGAGTCTCCCAGTGGACTATTTCACAACAAAATAGACCACATCATATTCAATCAATGGTTTTGCCTGACCCATGTCGCTGTTGTCCCCAAATTCCAAATGGGATCGGACCACCGTCTCCTTCATGCAAAATTTGACTTCACAGAGTGGGGAGAAAGGACTGCAAAGTTTAAGAAGAGAACTCCCAGAATGACCACTAACTGGGAGCTCTTTGGCACTACTGCGGCAACATGGGAAGATGCCATTGTTGACAACATTGACGAGGAATACGATTGACTGGTTCAGCACCTCCATGATTGTGCGAGGAACACCAAGAGAGAGATAGCCACAAAAACAAACAAACAAACAAACAAACAAACAAAAAACGCCTGTCTTCGAAAACTCTTGAGCTTATTCGCCAACGTGGCAACTGCAAGCGAACGTCTGAGCTTGCAAAGCAGTGCAGAGAAGCGATCAAGGAAGACCTCAAAGAGAGAAGAGCAGAAGTGCTGATAGATGCGGCAGAAGCCAGGAAAAGTATTCATAACGCCCGCCTGCCCTTCCCCAACTACAAGACCAAGATGACTGCCCTCCGACGTCCTGATAGATCTATCACTTCTTCCAGGAGGGCAATGAAGAAGATTTCCACGACTTCTACTCAAATCTCTTCGATAGCCATGTCCACCTGCCGACATACCAAATTCCACAGGATGGATATGTCGTTCCCAATGTTCTCCCTTCCGAAATCCGACATGCCATTTCATCAGTAAAGAAACGAACAGCACCCGGCCCAGACAAGGTCAGACCTGAACACCTGAAGAACCTGCTGTCAGTACTCATCAATACGCTGGCTCGGCTCTTCCCACGCTACCTGTCTGAATGCAAGGTTCCGTCCCAATGGAAAACCAGCAGAACTGTACTACTGTACAAGAAGGGAGACATCCACAACATCGGCAACTATTGCCCGATCTGCCTATTGTCTGTCATCTACAAGTTGTTCACTTGAGTCATCCTGAATAGGATTGGTAGACACTAGATGAAGGACAACCATGCGAGCAAGCCGGGTTCCGCAAAGAATTCAGCACCATCGACATATCCACACGATAACCAAGCTCATTGAGGTTTCTCGGGAGTTCAAGATGCCATTCTGTCTAATGTTCATTGATTTAAAGAAGGCCTTTGATTCTGTTGAGATGGAAGCGGTCATTGAAGCCCTAGCCAATCAGGACATTCAAACTCAATACACCAGGATCCTCCGTGAGCTGTATTACGGATTCACTACCAGGATCTCACCATTCTACAAAGAAGTAATCATTGATGTCAAGAGAGGGGTTAGGCAGGGTGATACCATTTCACCGAAACTCCTCAGTGCCACCCTCAAGAACATCATGCGACGACTAGAATGAGAAGGAATGGGAGTGAAGAGAGATGGTCGGCAACTACACCACCTCTGTTTTGCTGATGACATTGTTCTAATAATACCAAACATTAGCCAAGTGGCACAAATGCTGGCCGACTTTGACCATGAGTGTGGAAAGGTTGGACTACAGCTGAATCTTATTAAGACAATGTTTATGAGAAACAGCCTCGTCCCTGACGCTCCATTCGCTCTCAATGGAACAACCATCTCTGAATGCAACAGCTATGTATACCTAGGTCGAGAAGTCAACATAACAAATGACCTGGCACCCGAACTGCACAGGAGGAAGAGAGCGGCTTGGAATGCCTTCAAGAGCGTCAAAGAAATAGCTAAGAAGACAAAGAACCTCCAGCTCCGGGCACATCTCTTTGATTCCACTGTTCTTCCTGCATTAACATACGTCTCAGAGACCTGGGCCCTACGCAAACAGGATGAGAACGCTATTCGGGTCTCCCAAAGAGGAATTGAAAGAGCTATGCTTGGAATATCTATCACGTTTCACTCAAATGAGAGAAAGAATCCGGAGTTCCGACCTCCGTCGATGATCAAGAATCAGGGACGCTGTCTCGTTTGCCAAGGCATCAAAAATCAGATGGGCTGGTCACGTAATGAGATTTAGAGACGACCGCTGGACTAGAGCTGTTACCGACTGGATTCCACGGGATGTCAAAAGACGGCGTGGCCACCCACCTACCAGATGGTCAGACTTCTTCATCAAGATCATGAACGATCAGTTTGAGGCTCTTTGTGTTCCTAGAACAAACAGACGCTGTTGAGCTACACTAGCATGCGACAGGGACAAATGGAGACATTACTGGCGCCCGCTCGAGCAAATCAACTATTGATGGGAAGTCAAGTGATTAAGTGATCAAGTCTCTATTTTGAGACTTGTCTCCATTTTGAGACTTGTTGTTACTGTGTTTGGCATCTTGAATATATTCTCGGTAGCTTGCTGGGCTCTCCGAGAGGGACAGAGGAATTGAACCCGGCTCGGCCAGGCTGGCTGCACGCAAGGCAAATGCCCTACCACTGTGCTATCCCTCCAGCCCCTATATATATGCACACACACACTATATATATAATATATGTGTACTATATAGTAAGGGAGTATAATATATATATGCACATACTCTCATACTATATAGATATAAATATCTATCTAGTATACTCCCGTACTATATGGCAGTATGTGTGTGCGTGTATGTTTGTGAATGTTAATGTGTATGAGTGTGTATGTGTGTGTGAGTGCATGTGACTGTGTGTCAGTATGTGGTTGTATATGTGTGTGAGTATATGTATGTGCTGTGTGTGCGTGTGTGCGTGTGTGTGTGTGTGCCTGCGCGCATATGTGTGTAGGTGGACGCTGACAGGAAGGGTTTACGAGACCTGTAGGCTTGCCAGGGGCGATAAGGAGTTCACAGAAGGACTTTGCCTTGCTCATAATTCCGCATTTGTTTTCTCCTCTGAAGTTTGGAAGCCAGAAGCTGCTTCATTTCCCTGGTATTTTAGCATCTGCTCTTGTGTTTGTGCAGAGGTGGGGGGTGGGGGAGCATCTCCCAGACAGTGCTCCAGTGCGTAGGTGCCACTCCTTGGCTCAATGCTGCTCTGGCCACCCTGGAGTGTGTTGGGGCTACTGGGGTCATCTTGGTGATGCTCAGGGGCACCCTGGGTGCTGGAGACCAAACCTGGGGTCTCTACACGCTGGCCATAGGCTCCAGCCCTCGAAGTTCCCTCCTGGGCTCTCATTGAATTCTTTCGAAATATACAAAATTTAAAACTGAGGTTGATGGACTATTCCTGGATTGACTGGGGTAGAGAGTTAACTGGTTTTTTTGTTCTCACGATTCAGGAATCTTACACTCCAGAGAAAGAGTGGGAGGCAAGTGGACTGAGACAGGCACCGAGCTCCAGCTCAGGACACTGCTTACTCTCTGTGTGCTCCGGCTGTGTGGGTTGCTCTGACTTAATAGCTCCGGTTTGCTCCCAGCCAAGCCTAACTTATTAAGATGTCATCCATTATCAGTTAGCTGGCATGAAAGGACAGCGGGGAGGGTGCTTGCCCTGCTTGCAGTTGACCAGGGTTCAATTCCCAGCACCCCATAGAGTCCCCTGAGCCCCACCACAAGTGAGCCCTGACCAACAGAACCAGGAGTAAGCCTGGAGCACTGCCTGGAGTGGGCCCCAAACAAAAAGCAAAGCTCTAAGACATTTTCCATTCAAATATCATTGTGGAGTGTGGGGAGGTCTTCACTGTGTGTGTGTGTGTGTGTGTGTGTGTGTGTGTGTGTGTGTGTGCCTCTGCCCCCCACCCCACCCCCACCCTCAGCTGTGTTCAGGAGGCCCGAGGGCCCTAGTGATTTCCAATCAACTGTGCTGATGGTTCAATTTGAGAGTTCGAAGATGTGGTGCTGGGAATCTCAGGACCACACCTGGGGGTGCACCCCTCTTCCCCCAAACTTGGTTGTGCAGGAAGAATCAAAGTATAACCCAAACCTACAGTAGTATACATTAGGAAAATGGCTTTCTCTGCCCTGTGGATAGCGCTAATCACCTCTGTGAAGAGAATTCAAAGTTTATTTCTATTTTGCTTTTGCTTGTTTGGGAGTCATAGCTGGCAGTGCTCAGGGCTTACCCATGAAGGTCCTGTGCTCAAGGATCACTCCTGCAGGACTCGGGGACCATATGCAGGGATGGGGACTGAACCCAGTTGGATGCACTCAGGACCAGCATCTTACCTCTGTCTTATCTCTCTGGCCCCAGAAATCCTTAAAAGAGAAGTCAGTTCACGAAGTATTATTATTATTATTATTATGATGGAATCACCGTTACAAAACTTTCATGTTGGAGTTTCATTCATACAATGATCATACACCCATCCCTCCACCAGTGCACATTCTCCACCACCAGTGTCCCCAGCATTCCCCCCCTTTCCAACCCTCCCCACTGCCTCCATGGCAGACAACTTCCCCCATACTCTCTCTCTACTTTTGGGCATTATGGTTTGCAATACAGATACTGAGAAGCTACCAAGTTTGGTCCTTCATCTACTTTCAGTACACATCTCCCACCCTGAATGATTCCTCCAACCATCATTGTCTTAGTGATCCCTTTGCTTATAAGTGATGACATGGAGAGTATCACGCTAAGTGAAATGAGTCATAAAGAGAGGAATAGACAGAGAAGGACTGCACTCATTTGTGGAATATAAAATAATATGACATGAGACTGACACCCAAGGCAGCTGGAATAGAGAACGAGGTTCCTTAGCTCTCAGCCAGAGAGATAGTACAGCAGGCAGGGCACTTGCCTTGCGCACAGCCAACCTGGGGTCTATTCCCAGCACTCCATCTGCTCCCTTATCCCCGACAGGAAGTGATCCCTGAGCTCAGTGCCAAGAGGAAGCCCTGAGCACTGTCGCACTGTCGGGTGTGATCCCCAAACAAACAAAAACAAAACAACATCAACAACCCCCAAAGAGGTTCCTTAGAGTCAGCCTGAGGGCCCCGTCTGAGAGCAGAGACTAGATTCTGGGGGAGATTCATCCCTTCCCAGGCTCGCTCCCAGCACACACAGGTCAGTCAGGGGCATAAAACAATATGCAACTGTTCTACACGTTCCCGTCCAGCTGACAGGAAGACACTGGCCTCTCACATCCTTAGTTCACGATGTAAGAGACTCTTTCCTCACCTCAGCATGATCTCAGAGCCTGACAAGTCAGTCCAGGCGCCCTGTGTGGGGGCAGGGGAGGGAGGGAGAGAGGGAGGGAAGGAGGGAGGGAGCAGCACTTTCCAATCTCACCCTGGGACATCCGCACAGGATGAGCTCAAGGCTCCTCACCAGGACTGGGCGGACACAGACCTTTGACTTCCCAATGTTTCCACTGGCTCTTCACAGCCAAACTCTTCTTGTCTTGCTGATGTCAACATTTTGGGTGATCCTGACTGACTAGGACAGAGAAAACATTTCCAGCAGGGCCAGATGAGGGCTCCACCTCCTCTTCCCCTCGCTTTTGTTCACAAAAGATCTTGCACAGGGAAAGAACAAGTCTACAATGCACGTGTGTATGTGCACTTTACATCTATGTACACACAGGTACACACTTCATGCTATGTGAGTATGGGAACAACACTCGGGACACAGATTAGGAAGAAGACATCCCAGTCTGCCTGAGATCAGTCAGGAAAAGGTTGGTACAGAGACACCTAGGCCCCCTATTTGATGGGCATGGTGGGGGCTCAAGTGCCGACGAGTTTTTGAGAAGTTTCTGGGTGGCCAAGGGGTGAAAGGTGTTTTGTGGGTATTGCTCCAGTAGGAGGACCTGTATGGTGGGGGACACGCATTGGGACAGAGTTGGGTCTTACCACTATGTGCCCATGCTGGTGGTCAATACAGAAATTGGCCAATAGGATCTGGGATCAGACAAATCAATTTCACCTGGATTGGTCCCCTCCCCCAGCCCACAAAGTTTTTACACATATTCGAAATGTTTCTCTTTCTCTGTTTTTTTTTTTGCTTTTTGGGTCACACCCGGTGATGTTCAGGGGTTACTCCTGGCTCATGCACTCAGGAATTACTCCTGGCAGTGCTCGGGGGACCCTATTGGATGCTGGGAATCGAACCAGGTCGGCCATGTTGGCTGCGTGCAAGGCAAATGCCCTACCCGTTGTGCTATCGCTCCAGCCCCCCCTCAATATGTTTCTTTTATTGGTTTGTTTGTTTGTTTGTTTGTTTGGGTGATGGTATGTTTATGGGACACACCCAACAGTGCTCAGGGGCTACTGCTGGTTCTGTCCTCAGGGATCAGCCCTGGCTGCACTCAAAGTGCAGAGCCAGAGATCGAATCGAGGTTGGCCACATGCAAGGTAAGTGCCTTAATCCTGTAACGTTTGTACTATCTCTCTGGCCCTCTAGTTGAAATGTATAATGGGCTAGAGATGGAACTGCCCATTGGTTGAATGATTGGTTAAATGTTTGATGGGGGACAAGAGATATTTGAAATGTTAGATGAATCGAATGATATGGGAAGTGTCTAATGAGGACAAGAGATCCTTGATTGTAGGGCTGTGGGGCTTGGGAATGTGCTAGGAAGGGAAGAGAGGCAAAGGTGCTGAGGGTGGAAGCCAAATCTTTGGAAGTAGCTGGGGTCAGGACAGGTGTACATTCCCTATGCATAGGATGACCTTGCGTCTGCAGGCTGTGTCTGGCTACTTTGATGGACAGACTCACGGGGTTAAAGAAATAGTACACTGGGTAGGGCACTTGTCTTGCACGAGACTGACAGGTTCCACCTTCCTGCATCCTATAGGGTCCCCTAAGCCCAAAGGGAGTGATTCCTGAGCACAGAGCCAGGAGTAAGCCCTCAGCTCAACCAGGTGTGGGAAAGGGAGGAAGGAGGGAAGGATAGAAAGAAAGAGAGAGAAGAAAGAGAGAGAGAAGAAAGAAAGAGAGAGAAGAAAGAAAGAGAGAGAGAAAGAAAGAAAGAGAGAGAAGAAAGAAAGAGAGAGAGAAAGAAAGAAAGAAAGAAAGAAAGAAAGAAAGAAAGAAAGAAAAAGGGAGGGAGGGAGGAACGGAAGGAAGGAAGGAAGGAAGGAAGGAAGGAAGGAAGGAAGGAAGGAAAGGAAGGAGGGAGGGAGGTAGGAATACTAAAGGAGGGAGAGAAGGAAGAGGAAGGGAGGAATGAAGTATGGGAGGGAGGGAGGAAAGAAGGAAGGAAGGAAGGAAGGAAGGAAGGGAGGGAGGGAGGAAAAAAGGAAGGAAGGGAAGGAGAGAGGGAGGAAAAAAGGAAGGAAGGGAGGGAGAGAGGGAGGGAAGGAGGGAGGGAGAGTGAGAAGGAGGGGGAGAGAGAGGGAGGGAGGAAGAACACAAACTTAGCCAGACCAATAAGGTCTAGAAGAGTGGAGAGAGCAGAGAAAGGTGTGTGTGGGTGGGGGGGGCGCAGTGTGGGGTGATGGATGATTGAGTGGAAAGGACCAATGAACAGGTCAGGGCAGCAAGGCATGAGGCAGAAGTAGGACCAGCAGGCGCGCAGAGAAGGGCAGATGCTAAAGGCGTGGATGGACAGTTTGACCATGATGGGCTTGGGAGTCTCCTGACCATTGAACCCTGGGCACCCTACAGTCCAACAGGCCTGGGACAGGAGAGAGGGCAGTGGGTATGGCTCCTGCCTCGCGCGTTGACGTCTGGGGTTCAGTCCCAGGCACCACACACAGTCCCCTGAACATCAGAGAGGGAGCACCTCCAGGAGTGAGCCCTGAGCACAGAGCCGGGAGTCAGTTCTGAGCACAGCTGTGTGTGGCCTCCACCCACGCAAAAAAAAAAAAAAAAAAAAAACACACAAGGAGAAAAAAAAACCAAAATGAACGTGTTTTTGCCACGACTCAGTGACGCACAGGACTGTTGAGCTCTTGCTGCCTTTCAGATTATTTCCTCTCTCACGTTTCAGGGGTCAGAGACACCGTGGTCGGTTCTCAACAATCCATGCTTCAAGGCTACAATGCGCTTTATTACAAAGAACAGGGTTGAGGGTGAGTGATAGAGCAGAGGGTCCGAGCACACTTGGCTGCCATCCTCTTTTCAGAAAAATAAAATAAAACAGAACCCTCTCAGCCTCCCTCTGGTAGTGTACCTGTGTTAGGTGAACCACAGTGGATGCTCCCATTTGCCCAAGGCAACTGCTGCTTCCTGGACGGTCCCAGTGCCCACTGGGAGCTGTCACCCACTCTGGGAAATTCTAGTCTAGACCAACAGATGCTAACATTTGAATTCTAACATAATTTCTCTCCTTTTTTTTTCTTTTTTCTTTTTCCTTTTGTTTGGGGGCCATACTCAGCGATGCTCAGGGGTTACTCCCAGCTCTACACTCAGGAATTACTCCTGGCAGTGCTCGGGGCACCCTGTGGGATGTTGGGGATCGAACGCAGGTCAGTCATGTGCAAGAGAGGTGCCCTACCCACTGTACAATAGCCCCAATGCCTAACACTTCTTTTGAGGAGGCCACAGGTGGTAGTGCTTGGGAAGGCGAATCCTGGCTCCATGATGGGGATTGCTTCTGGCAGCACTCAGAGATCAGGCAGTGCCAGGGATCACACTTGGGCATGCAAAGCCTGCACCAGCATTTTGAGCCAGGCTCTGGCCCTAAAGAATGGGGTTCTTATTAGTGTTGGTCCCCACTTCCTCCCTCTCTCTCACACACACATTTTCTCACACACACATCACACCTTCTCACACACACACATATACTCTCTCTCACACACACTCTCTCACACACACTTTTTTTTCTTTTTTTGTAGGAGTACTGCTATTTATTCAGCCACTGATTAGCTGATTGAATTGTGCATGAACTCCACCTTACTTTTTTTTTCTTTTTCCATTTTTTTATAATTTTATTTATTGAATCACCGTGAGAGCAGTTACAAAGCTTTTGGGTCTAAGTCTCAGTCATACAATGAAACACCCGTACCTTCACCAGTGCCCATTCTCCACCACCAAAAATCCTAGTATACCCCCATCCCACACCCTTCCCCTACCTGTGGGGCAGATGATTTCTACATTACTCTCTCTCTACTTTGATCACATTCACTATTTCGACACCAGACCCACCATTATTTAAGATTTTACCCCAACACTCAGATCTGCTGAAAAGGCAACAATAGACAATTTGTGTTCTATTGCTGGTTATGAATAACATATGATGTCGTGTGGCTGCAGTAGGGCCATGTGGTTTTGAAATTCTGAAATTTTAACACTTAAATCTGGAGGGATTTCTGCCAAAAGCCACTGGGTTTAGAGATCTGCTCCTGAGTCTCTGGGATCATGGCCATTGAGCAGCTTGATGAGGAGCCAAAGAGGCCATTTGTGGGTGATGACTTGGGCTCTCATTGGGGTGGGGAAGACAGGCCCAGCTCCACCTCCCCACCCCCCCCCCCATCCCGTGAGACCCAACAAGTTTCATCACTGCGGGTCCAAGCCTGACTGTCCAATGGCCTCTGGAGGATGACAGCCACCAAGTCGCCAAGAGGGAGCAGGCGGAGGGACAGCACCCATTCCCCCCTGGGGTGGCCCGGTGACAGTAACCTACTACGGGATCCGGACACATTTCTGACAAAAGCCGCTGGGTTTCGAGATTTGTTTCTGAGTCTCTGGGATCAAGGCCGTTGAGCAGCTTGATGAGCCAGAGAGGCCGTTTGTGGGCGATGACTTGGGGTCTCGTTGGGGTGGGGAGGACAGGTCTGGCTCCACCTCTCCCCCCATCCCGTGAAACCCAACAAGTTTCGTCACTGCGGGCCCAAGCCTGACTGTCCAATGGCCTCTGGAGGATGACAGCCACCAACTCGCCAAGAGGGAGCAGCGGAGGGAAAACACCCTTTCCTCCCCTGGGGTGGCCCGGCGACAGTAACGTACTGTGGAGTCCGGATGCATTTCTGCCAAACACCACTGGGTTTTGAGATTTGTTTCTGAGTCTCTGGGATCATGGCTGTTAAGCAGCTTGATCAGGAGCCAGAGAGGCCATTCGTGGGCAATGACTTGGGGTCTCGTTGGGGTGGGGAGGACAAGCCTGGCTCCACCCTCATCCCGTGAGGCCCTGTGTGTCTCATCACTGGGGGCCCAAATGTGACTATCCAGTGGCCTCAGATGGATGGCGGCCACTGGGCCGCCAGGGGGAATAGGCCAAGGCACGAAACCTATTCCCACCTGGGTTGGCCCAGCACCGGTAGCCTACTGCAGAGACCAGATGCATTTCTACCTAAAGCCACTGGGTTCTGAGATTCGTTTCTGAGTCTCTGAGATCATGTCCATTAAGCAGTTCAGTCAGGAACCAGAGAGGCCTTGCCTCCAATTATATAGCTGAGCCGGAGGTGGTTTGTGGGTGTGTTTCCCACATACCTAACTTTTGGCCATTTACTTTCTTGGTAAACTTTGCCCCAAGTTTTTGGGGTTTGGCCAAAGGCACAGCAACAATTTTGGGGTATTTGGAAGTCTGAAGGCGCCATGAGGCTGCTGATGCACTCGCCTCACAGGTACAGACTGACCTGCTGGCGGCACCATACCCCCACACACACACTTTTTAAAAAAAAATTTTTTATTAGTGAAACACCATGAGGTATAGTTGTAGACTTACAAATTTTTGTGCTTGGGTTTCAGTTATACAATGATCAATTACCCATCCTTCCACCAGCGCCCATCCTCCACCACCACGGGTCCCAGCATCCCTCCCACCTCCCTCCATCCCCCCTTCCCACCCTGCCTCTGTGGTAGGGCATTCCCTTTTGTTCTCTCTCTCTCCTTTTGGGTCCTGTGGTTTGCAAGAAAGGCATTGAGTGGCAATCATGTTTGGTCCATAGTCTACTTTCAGCATGCTTCTCCCATCCTGGGAGGATCCTCCCAACACCCTTTATTTGGTGCTCCTTTCTCTATCTGAGCTCCCTTTTCCCCTAGAATGTGTGGCTGGCCTCCAAGCCATGGAGCAAAACTCCTGGTACTAATCTTGTCCACTCTTGGATGTTAGTCTCCTATTTTGTTACTTTATGTGCCCCAGATGAATGCAATCTTTCTATGTCTGTCCCTCTCTTTCTGACTCATTTCACTTAACATGATACTTTCCATGTAGTACCACTTGTATGTAAATTTCATGACTTCATCTTTTCTAACAGCTTCATAGTACTCTATTGACACACATACACTCTTACACTCACTCTCACACACTCTCTTACACATGCACACTCTCACACACATTCTTTCTCACACACACTCACACACATACACTCTCTCACACTCTCTCTTACACACAAACACTCTCTCAAAACACAACTCTCTCACATGCATGCTATCTCACACACATACACTCACACACTCACTCTCTCACACACACTCTCACACACTTTCTCACACACTCTCTCTCACATACACTCTCATACACATTCTCACACACACTCTCACAACACTCTCTAACACACAGTTTCTCACATACACACAAATACTTTCACTATCTCTCAGACACTCTCAGACACACATATGTTCTCTCTCACACAGATTTTCTCTCTTTCTTTCTTTCTTTCTTTCTTTCTTTCTTTCTTTCTTTCTTTCTTTCTCTCTCTCTCTCTCTCTCTCACACACACACACACACACACACACACACACATACACACTGCCCTCAGGTTAAACAATCACAAATTCCTCCAGTCCTTTCCAGTGTTCCTTGTGGAGCAAACCACCCCCAACAAAGTGAGACCCACTGTCTAGAGTCTCGTTGTGGTCTCAGAGCTCCCTGACTGTGTGAATGCGAGATTCTTCCTGAGAATTCAGGCGCTGGTCCCCTAACTCTGGGAGCTGGAACCTGCAAGTCTGCCTTGGTCCTAGTTTTTTTCTCTCCTGTTTTATTTTTTGGGGCCACACTCAGCCACGCTCAAAACTTGCTCCTGGTTCTGCACTCAGAGAACATTCCTGGTGGGATTTGGGCACCATGCGGGTGCCAGGAACTGAACCTGGCTTGTCTGCATGCAGATCAAATGCCCTACCCATTGGTCTGTTGAGCTGGCCCATACATTTTACCATGTTTTCAATGGTACAGGTTCTTTTTTCTTTTCTTTTCTTTTTTTTTTTTTTTTTGTCACACACTGCGGTGCTCAGGAAGGATCAAGGGACCGTATGGGATGCCTGGGATAGAGCCTGGGTTTGGCATGTGCCAGGCAAGCACTTCACCCAAAGCTCTACCACTTGGGCTCCTAATATTGGTACAAGTGCTGCTTTTGGCTAGCAGGCCAAGTCTATTTGAGAAACCAGGCTCTAAACCCTACGGTAGTAAGGGCTAAAATACGAGTTGTTATCCAGGGAATGGGAGCGTTTTTACTGCAGCTTTTCAATTCTCATGAGAATTGATCATTTTCAGCATTTTACACAGTCACTTTAAAATGTCGGATGACAGAGACCCCTGGTGCATGGCATGCCATAATCCTGAAGACTGCCACCTGTGTCACTACAGCTGTGTGACAGCAGTCACCTGGAAAACTTTTCCTTTTATGGCCATGGTCTTCATTCTTTCCACAGTTAATCACTCGATCTTCACTGGCGGCCAAGGTTTCCCTGATGTCACAGGACACTTATCACGGCATTATCGAATCCCAGTCCATTTGGGGATCATGGTTAAGATACTGTCCCTTTAAGTAGCCTAGCGCTCTCTTCGAGCTGACGTATATATTCAGCTTGTCCACCCTAGTGAGCCTCTATGGGAAGGAACAGATGTGATTCCAAAGAGTTGAACTGCAAAATTCATTTCGCAAAATTAAGTCGTATTTTATTCCACTTACGTCATCGAAAGTCTATTTCTCCTGAAAGACCTTCGGAAGACAATGTCTAGGAGACTCTCACTCCTAGTGGAGTTCTTTTAACCATTTGGAAACTCAGCAAGACCTTCCCCCCCAAAACACAAAGGTCAGGGCAGACAAGAGCATAAATTGGGGTGTAGTGGGGACTGCCAGCGATGCAGGAGATTATTTCAGACCTTAAGACATGCCAGGGAGGCTAGTAGGTTTTGAAAGTGCCCTGGGCGGTGCTGTGTGTCTTGGGGAGGGGATTGGACAGAGGAGATAACCCCCCTCAGAGATGTGGAGGGCGAGCATTTCTGAGCAAGGCCGAGACGTGGTCTGAGAGCAGCCAGGTGAGGATGAAAGAAGATGAAAGTTTCAAAGCCAAGCACCAGAGAATAGTATGAGACTAATATCCAAGGCCAGGGAAAACAGGGCCAGGAGGACTGGTCCATGGTTGGAAGCTTGTCACAAGAGAGTGGGGAGTCAGAGGCAGTTAGGATAGAGACGGAACCAGTATGACAATAATAGTTGGAAATGATCACTCTGGACAAGAACTGAGTGTTGAAAGTAGGTAAAGGGAGAAACATGATAACCTCTCAGCATCTTTATTGCAAATTGCAATGCCCCAAAGTAGTAGGGTGGAAAGGGAGGGAGGGAGGGAGGGAGAGAGAGAGAGAGAGAGAGAGAGAGAGAGAGAGAGAGAGAGAGAGAGAAAGGAAGAGAGGGAGGGAGGGAGAGAGGGAGAGACAGAGAGAAACAGAGACAGAGACTGATGTCAAGGATGGGAGGTGGGAAATGTACACCAGTGAAGAGATGGGTGTTGGAACATTGTATGACTGAAACCCAATCACAAACAACTTTTTAACTGTGTATCTCATTGTGATTCAATTTTTTTTAAAGCCAATAATTTATTTTTTTCTCTTTTTGGCTCACACCCGGTGATGCTTAGGGGTCACTCCTGGCTTTGTACTCAGGAATTATCCCTGGTGATGCTCAGGGGACCATATGGGATGCTGGGAATTGAACCTGGGTTGGCCACATGCAAGGCAAAAGCCCTAACCGCTGTGCTATCGCTCCAGCCCCCCATAAAGCCAATAAATTTTTGACAAAGAAAAAAATTAAAAACAAATAGAGATATACCAAATGCTAAAGGATTTGATGTTAAATTTCAGAGAGAGAGAGAGAGAGAGAGAGAGAGAACCAGAAAAGCAGGGAATTATCCTTGGCCCTGGCACCTGCTAGCCCTGGGAGCTCAGAAGAGCTCTCTGTGACCACAAAAAATGCCTGTGTCAGCAAAATCAGTGCTTCTTGCTCCCAGCTGCCTCTTGGAATCACCTGGAAAACATCCCAGAGGCTGACGACATCTGAGCGGGGGAGCAGCGTGGGCTATGGGATTCCGGATATTGAGCATCTGATGATCCTGCAGCAGGGCGAGAGCCAGCCCTGAATTTCCTCTAATGTCCTGTGCCTACGCCTATGGCTGGTGGGGATGTTCCTTAAGCTCTAGCCACGTTGGGCCTCCAGCTGGTGGACACAGCACGCTGGCCAGACTTCTTGCTGCTGCTGCTGCTCCTCCCCCTTCTCCTCCTCCTCCTCCTCCTCCTCCTCCTCCCCCTCCTCCTCCTCCTCCTCCTCCTCCTTTTCCTCCTCCTCCTCCTCTTCCTCCTCCTCCTCCTCCTCCTCTCTCCTCCTCCTCCTCCTCCTCCTCCTCCTCCTCCTCCTCCTCCTCCTCCTCCTCCTCCTCCTCCTCCTCCTCCTCCTCCTCCTCCTCCTCCTCCTCCTCCTCCTCCTCCTCCTTCTTCTTCTTCTTCTTCTTCTTCTTCTTCTTCTTCTTCTTCTTCTTCTTCTTCTTCTTCTCCTTTTGCGGTCACACCCAGCAATGTCCAGGGGTTACTCCTGGCTCTGCACTCAGGAGTTACTCCTAGTGGTGTTTGAGGGACCCTATGGGATGCCGGGGATCGAACCCTGGTCAGCAGCATGCCAGGCAAATGCCCTACCCACTGTACTACCGCTCCTAGCATTATTATGCTTGGACGTGGCTTGGCGTTTGCTTACTTAACCACAGGGCTGAAACCCCCTCTGGGGTGTCAGTTTCCTTCCCAGCTGCAGGAGGGAATGTGATAGTCCCTGAGGAGTATCTGAGTCTGGCCGTCTCAGAGCTCTCTGAAGCAAATGTACTTTTCCATCCCTTTCAAGTGTCACCTGAGAAGCCGGGAGAGGCAATTCCTTTCTTGGTGAAATCTCTCCCGGCTTGCCACTCATGTACACTTTAGACAGACTTGGAAATACCCCATTCAGACCCTCGCTGAGAATAGGTTGGTTTTGATCCTTAACGGGAATGGTGTGGTATTTTTAAAATATTTTTTTAGGCATCATCTGAGATGCAGTTACAGATTTGCAAACTTTTGTGATTAGATTTCAGTCACACAATGAGCGAGTACCCATCCCCCCACCAGTGCCCGTTCTCCAGCACCAATGTTCCCAATATCCCTCCCACCACCCCTGCCTCTGTGGCAGCCACATTCCCTTTTACTCTCTCTCTCTCTCTCTCTCTCTCTCTCTCTCTCTCTCTCTCTCTCTCTCTCCTTTTGAGTGTTATGGTTTGCAATACAGGTACTAAGTGGCCATCATGTTTGCTCTCTAGTCTACTTTCAGCATGCATCTCCCATCCCAAGCAAGCCCTCCCAGCATCATTCACTTAGTCATCCCTTCTCTATCCCAGCTGTGGGAGCTGTCTTGTCCCTTTCAAAATTTCCTTGAAGCCTAATCTGAAAAGCCAGGTAGTGTTTTCCAAGGGCCGAGCTCTCTAATAAAGCATCAACTCTGTTAATGGCCCAAGTCCAGCTCAAGCCCATTAGCCCCCTTAAGTCCTAGGCATTAAGGGCTCCCGAGAGCTGCCAGGCCCCCTTCTTACAAATCCTTCCTAAAGTCCCGTAATAGCAACTTAATCTATGAAGGAAGCAACAAAAGAAGGGACTGAAGGATTATAGCCACCAAGCGGGTCATTGAATCATTTTCAAAGTAAGCCTGTACTAAAGATGCCGGAAGAAAAGGGATTCATTGGAATTTTATTTTATTCCGCCCATTGAGTGATAATATCATTTCAATACAGGATCACTACACAAATTAAAAAAAAAATGTTGATGTGGGCTGCACCATGATTGACAAGACTCTTAAGGATTAGGGCTTTGTTGCCAGGGGGAGGTGAGGGGGTCCCGCCAGGAGTGTGGGTGATGGGAAGTGGGGAGGGGAGAAGCGTCAGGAGGGCGTTACTGATTCCCTCTCTCCTCAACCCGGCCACCCAGGACTGTGCCTGGGAAATCAAGGACGTTTGGGAGTCTGCAACGAGCTCCTGATGCCCGACTTCGTCAGTCCCAGGGGTGTCAAACTACACCAGTGTTAGATTGAAGTACACAGAGGGCTGCACAGCTTTCTGGGTTATTTGCCGTGGGGTTTAAGCCAGCTTTATGCATTCAGCGACTCCCTGCCTCCAGTCCCGTCTGTCAGAAAGGTCTTTGTTTCTCCATGGTCTTCCTCAGCTTGGCACACAGTAGGGTGTTTGTGTGTTATCCTTGTAGGTCTCTTAACCGTCAGATGAGCAGGAATTGCCTCATTTTATAGTTTAATTCTACAGGAAAGGGACGTTCAGAAAGGCAAATAACTTGCCTAAAATCCCGTAGTTTAGAATTTGAGCCCAACACTGACCCCAGAGTCCTTTTATTCCACTCACTACACCATGATTTCTTTTTTTTTTTTCTTTGTGGGTCACACCTGGCTATGCACATGGGTTACTCCTGGCTCTGCACTCAGGAATTACTCCTGGTGGTGCTCAGGGGAACATATGGGATGCTGGGAATCAAATCTGGGTCTGCCGTGTGCAAGGCAAACGCCCTACTGCTATCGCTCCAGCCCCACCATGATTTCTTTAACAAAGAGACTGGTCAGCATGTTGTTCTAGGGAGGCTAATACTGTTTCTTTACATTTTTGCTTTGGGGGGGGCCACACCCACCCAGGGGTGTTCTGGGAGAGACCATGCAGTACTGGAGATTGAATCTGGGCCTCCCGTGATGTATTCGATATGCCAAACACAGTAACAACAAGTCTCACAATGGAGACGTTGCTGGGCCCACTCGAGCAAATTGATGAACAATAGCAGGACCGTGACCATCTTCTGTCATAGACCTAGTCAAAAAGAAAATAGAGGCTCCCAGACCAGAGAGAGAGTACAGTGGTCAGGGCACATGTTTTGCACGTGGCTGGCCCTGGCTCCATCCCTATTTCCTCGTGGTACTCCCACCGCTCAGCATCTTTGGGAGTCACCCTGGAGACTCTCCGAACACCCAGTCTGATCCCCAGCACCACAGAGCCCAACACACTACAGGGGGTCAAGACTCACTGGGAGAGGTCTCTAGACCTGCTGAGCACTGCTTGGGAGAACCCCCCAAAAGAAGAAGAGTTTCCCCAGATACCAAATTACTCAAATTAGTAATTTGTCAGTATAGCACTATCCTCCTGTTGTTCATATCAATTTGCTCGAGCGGGCACCAGTAACGTCTCACAACAAATTGTAAGACTTGTTACTGTTTTGGGCATATTGAACATGTCACGGGTGGCTTGCCAGGCTCTGCTGTGTGGGGGAGATACTCTTGGTAGCTTGCCAGGCTCTCCGAGAGGGGCAGAGGAATTGAACTCGGGTCAGCTGCATGCAAGGCAAACACCTTACCGGCTGTGCTATCGCTAAATGAACAAAAGGCATTGAGGCTGTAGCTCAGAGTAGCACACCTTCTTCACATGTGGGAGCCATGGGCCCCAGCAGCAGCATCCGGGGGAAACGTACCAAACCGAAAGGACTGAGGGTTGCAATGAGCAGTGACACTAGCTTGTAGACCAGGAGCGATGGTTGGACCACACCTGAAGCCTGCAGCAACAAAAAATAGGTTCAGGTTCTGCGTGTGCATATATGAGTGTTTGTATGTGTGTGCATGAGGGTGTGTGAGTGGGCATCTGTGTGAATACGTGTGTGTGTGAATGCATGTGTGTGAATGTGTGTGTGAATGTGTTTGAATGTTTGTATGAATCTCTATGTGTGTGAATGTCTAGGTGTATGAATGTGAGTGTGAGTATGAATGTGTCTATGTGTATATGAATGTATTTGTATATGTATGAGTGTATGAATGTGTATGTGTGTATGTGTATGAGTGTATGAATGTGTGTATGAGTGTGTACATGTGTGAATGTGTGAGTTGTGAAGGTATGTACAAGTGTGTGTATGTATCTGAATGTATGTGTGTGTGTGTGTGTAAGTACACAACACCTGGATCCGAACGTTGACAAACCCTCTAGAACTACCGAGAAGACTCTGGAATTCAATGGTGCTGGGCCCCTGTTGAGTTCCTCTCAATGCAACCCCAGGGGTCTGCACAACAGGAAGTTCCATAGGGAGGTTCCTCACGGGGATCCACTGAGGTGGCAGAAGAGGTCAAGAATTAAGTTTGTAATTGGCCCTGACAGATTTATTTTCAGATAATCTTATTGACCAGTTCTTAACGTTTTGTTGGAATAAGCAAAAGAAAGCAAATTTGTTGTGTGCCAAAGGGGGGGCAGGTTGGGATTAAATGGAAAATTGGTGGTGGTAAGGTTCACACTGGTGGTGTTGGAACATTAAATGCTTGAAAGAACTGCACAATGAACAACTTTGTAAATCATGGTGTTTTTAAATAAAAATCAATTTAATTAAAAAATTTTTTTTGCTTTTTTTGCTTTTTTGGATTACACCCAGCGATGCTCCGATGCTGGCTCTGCACTCGGGAATTACTCCTGGCGGTGCTTTGGGGACCATATGGGATGCCAGGGATTGAACGCAGGTTGGCCACGTGCAAGGCAAATGCCCTACCCACTGTCCTATCATCCTAGCCCCAAATAAAAATCAATTAATAAAAGAAATAAGTGTGTAAAGGGACAGCTTCTGCTGAAGAGCCTTCAGGCTTTCTCAGAGTGCTCCCCTGAGGGTGCAGAGGAGGCTGGGTGTCACTGTGGGTGGAACCTCGCTCTCTTTGCTCTGTGGTGACCCTGCGGTTATTCAGTTTCCAAGTCAGCCAACTTCACTGAGCACCTGGACAACACCACAAACCTTTATTTCTCTTTTGTCACCAGGGTCACACGAAGGAGAACATGTGGTGCTGGCATCCACCTGGGTCTCTAGGTACAAAACTGGGGTTCAGCCCTTCCAGCCATCTCTGCATCTCTTCCAGCTGACAGGAAAGAAGGGGTTACCTTGGCCTGTGCTGGGTGCTGCGTTTCTTCTTGCCAGAGACTTCAGACAGGGGGGGACAACAAGCCAGCCCCGTGAAGAAAGGGCCAGTAACGGTGGGTGCCTTTTGTCCATCCATAGAGAAGGGCAAGATGTTCCGGAGTCAACTTTGATACGGCTGCACAATGGAATACTATGCAACTGTTAGGAAAGATGAAGTCATGAAATTTGCTTGTAAGTGGATGGTTATGGAGAATATCATGCTAAATGAAGTGAGTCAGAAAGAGACAAACAGACATAGAAGGACTGCACTCATTTGTGGCACCAAATAAAGGGTGTTTGGAGGATCCTCCCAGGATGGGAGATGCATGTTGAAAGTAGACTATAGACTGAACATGATTGCCACCCAATGCCTCTTTTGCAAACCACAGCACCCAAAAGGAGAGAGAGAACAAAAGGGAATGCCCTGCCACAGAGGCAGGGTGGGATGGGGGGGATGGGGGGTGGGAGGCATACTGGGATCCGTGGTGATGGAAAATGGGCACTAGTGGAGGGATGGGTATTTGATCATTGTATAATTGAAACCCAAGCACAAAAATTTGTAAGTCTACAACTGTGCCTCATGGTGTTTCACTAATAAATTTTTTTAAATAAATAAATAAAATAACATAACATGAGACTGACACACAAGGACAGGAGAGATAAGGGCCAGGAATATTGCCCCCACAGTTGGAAGCCTGCCTCATGAGCTGGGGGAGTAGGCAGCTGGAATAGAGAAGGGAGCACTAAGTCAATGATGGTCAGAGGGATTGTTTGGGATGGGAGATGCATGCTGAAAGTAGATAAAGGACTAAACATGATGACCTCTTGGTGTCTGTATTACAAACCATGGTGCCCAAAAGCAGAGAGAGAGTATGGGGGAAATTGTCTGACATGGAGGCAGGGGAAGGGTTGGAAAGGGAGAGGGAGTATACTGGGGACATTGCTGGTGAGAATGTGCACTAGTGGAGGGATGGGTGTTCAATCATTGTAATAAAAAAAAATAAAAGAAAAGAAAATCAATGTCCTGAAGTCCTGAGGCTCATTTGGACTCACTAGCGCCTGGTGGCCACTCCTGGAACTGCAAGTAAAGGTCTCGGTAAGGGACTTCTTAGCCCCAGCAGGTTTAAGTGTTCTGGGTGAAGGCAGACCCATTCAGAGGTGGAGAATGGGCACTGGTGGAGGGATGGGCACTCGATCATTGTATAACTGAAACCCAAGCACGAAAGTTTGTAAGCCTACATCTGTACCTCATGATGTTTCACTAAAAAAAAAAAAGTGTTCTGGGTGAAAAACATCACTGAAATCTGAGACCTAAATGAAAGGCTTTATCACGAATGACACTTTTTGTAACTCCTAGGACTTGTCCTACCCTACGAATAGACCAATTTCCCAGTTGTTGAATGATGCCACACAGAAAGGGACAGAATTGTAAGTAAATTTTTAAGTAATTGCCAACTACTTAAAAGGAAAAGCTATATCAATGGCCTATCCATCTTATTCTATCTTATTTTTTGTTTTTGAGTCACACACTGTGGTACTCAGGATTTATTTTTTGGCTTCGCAATCAGTGACTATGCCTGGTGGGTTCAGGGGACCACATGCGATGTGGAGAATCAAACCCAGGCTGTTCACATGCCAGGCAAGCCCACACCTGCTGTATGATCACTAGAGCCCTGAAGATCCATTTTGGGGGGTGGTTTTTGGTATTTTTTGGGGGGGAAGGAGTCACACCCAGCAGTGCTCAGGACTCACTCCTGGTGGGGCTCAGGGAACCCTACGGAATGCTGAGGATTGAACCTGGGTCTGGCAGCATTTAGGGTCAAAACCCTACCTGTTAAACTAACCCTTGTGTCGTGAAGATCCTTTTTAATGCTGGTCAAAAGTTGAGAATTGGGGCCGGAGTGATAGTACAGCGGGTAGGGTGTTTGCCTTGCACGCGGCTGACCCGGGTTCGATTCCCAGCATCCCATATGGTCCCCCCAGCACCTCCAGGAGTAATTCCTGAGTGCAGAGCCAGGAGTAACCCCTGAGAATCGCTGGATGTGACCCAAAAAACAAAAACAAAAAAGAGTTGAGAATTGGTGCTAAAGTGGAATGTAATTATTATTATATGTTGTGTTTGGGCCAGACTCGACAGGACTCAGGAGCCACTTCTGACTTATTTGGGGTCACCCTGAGTGCCGGGGACTTTGGGAGTACCAGGTTGACAAAGGGGATCCTGTGTGTGAGGAAGGGTGCTTACATAAATGCAGGCCAGCGTTTGTCACAGTGAACTAGGAGGTTCAAGGGATCCACCTCCCAGAAAGATCCTAAGATCCTGGGAAAGGCTCAGGCCCTTAGTCAGGAGTCTGTGAGTGGGTCCCATAGGAGAAGATGGGTGCTGAGGGTTGGACCAAACAGTGGGGTTCAGATGGGAGGGTTCAGGTCCACAGCATGGGGATAACTATTTACTTTCTCTAAGCCTCAGAATACTTCCCCCCCCCCCCCCCGTACTCTTGGTCTAGTGTATAATATACTGCAAAGGTTAAAGAGAAATTTCCGTCATCTCCAGAGGAAAGGGCTGCCAGGGTTGTTACAATTTGAATGAGAAATCTTGGGGATATATCAGGATACTGAAACTGCTTAAAGGATGTGGGACTGGAGTGCACAGCACATTCCTAGGTTTGCTTTGCTATGTTAGCAGAGACAAACTAAGTCTTTGTGATGAAAACTTTCTTTCTGAGTCCAAAGAGAGGGTAGATGCAGAGAACCCTCAGCAGAAAGAGACTCCCCCTTGAATGCTCTGCTCCTTGGTAAGCTTGACCTATTTCTCTTGCCAGCTTATCACAGCAATTCATTGCAAAGGCAGCCGCAAATTCCAGAGCTGTCTTGGTTATTTCAGCCGTATCTCCCGATTGCTTCTGGAAGAGTGATTGTAACCAGTGGGCAGAGCTTGCAAGACAGCCTGCTGGCACGGAAGGAACTGCTTTGATAAGAAAGAGCCAGGACTATTAATTGTTGAAAGAGAATTCTACCACGGTCCAGCCTATGCACCCAGTGAAAGTCAAGGAAGAAAGAACGAAGGGAGGGAGGGAGGGAGGAGGAGGAGGGAAAGGATGTGATTTTAGGGGAGTCCCATGAAATAAAATGGGCAATTTTCCACTAGACAGTTACATTTCACCTTACTGATTGGAAAAAGAAATACTTTCTGGGGCTTGTGGAGAAGGCTCATGTGGTAGAACATATGTCTAACATGTGTGAGACCCTGAGTTGGGTCCCTGACGCCACATGCAACACTCCAAGCATACCATTGCCTGACCAAACACTGTTGGGAGTGGTGCAGTTCCTCCAACATCCAGTGTTTTGTGGGACAGGGAAGAAATACTTTGGGGGTTACAGTATGGTACAAGATAAATAACCACTAGGGAAAGAGAAATAGTTCAAGGGGCTGAGCATCTTATTTGCATGTTTGATTTGATCCCCAATACTACAGGCTCTCCAAAGCCCCACCAGGAGTGACCCTGGAGCATGCATTGAGCTGGGAGTAGCCCCTGACCACCACCCAGGAGGGGTTCAAAACCATAAATAAATAGAACCTCAAATACGGCATATAGATACTTATCTGTGATGTCAAAAACAACATCTCAGGTAATGCTGGAAATTTATGTGGCTTTAGAACTTAGCAAAACAGGAGAGAGAGAATGTGCCTGGGAAAAATGGTTCCATCACAAAGGTTTTAGAAACGGCAAGAGATTCCCTGAGATAGGAGGATCCACTTGAATTGGTGAAGGAAAGCTCAAAAATCTGTATTTTGAGGTCTGGATAGGGCAGATATCTGCCATAAGCACAAAAATTTCTTTTCTTTTCTTTTTCTTTTTTTTTTTTTTAGAAATTTCTTTTGGTGCTGGAGCGATAGCACAGCGGGTAGGGCATTCGCCTTACAAGCGGCCAACATGGCTCACCCGAGTTCGATTCCTCCACCCCTCTTGGAGAGCCCGGCAAGCTACCGAGAGTATTGGATATGCCAGACACAGTAACAACAAAGTCTGCAATGGAGACGTTACTGGGCCCGCTCGAGCAAATCGACGATCAAGGGGAGGGCCTTTTCTTTTGGTGCACCAGTGTGGCATGACCTCAGTGAAGGGAGAGGGTGTAGACTTTTAGTTCTGCTTTCCTTACTCAACTTTGTGTATCTAACTCCTTTGTCCACAAATCTGATAAACTGACCAAAAATGGAAGGGTTTATCTTGGGACCCTCCATTATGTTCCATTGGTCTGCGAGTCTATCTTTATTCCAGTACCATACAGTTTTTATTAATATAGCTTTATGGTACCATTTAACGTCAAGAGACACAATAATTTTTATCTTCTTTTTTTCTTCAAATTGCTTTGGCTATTTGGGTGGAGTTTTATGATTCTGTACAAATTTTAGTAGATTTTGTTCTAAGTCCTTGAAGAATATCCTTGGAATTTTAATGGGAGATTGTATTGAGTCTATGTAATGTTTTGGGTTGGATAGTCATTTAAACAATGTCACATTGGAAAGCCAGTTAATGAATATGAACTATTTTCCTATTTCCTGATATCCTCTTCTATTTTATTCAACAGTGTTAATTATTATTATTATTATTATTATTATTATTTGCTTGAGCGGGCCCAGTAACGTCCCCATTGGAGACTTTGTTGTTACTGTGTTTGGCAATATTATTATTTGCTGGGGCTGGAGCTATAGCACAGTTGTAGGGCATTTGCCTTGCACGCAGCCAGCCTGGTTGAGCTGGGTTCGATTCCTCCGCCCCTCTCAGAGAGCCCAGCAAGCTACCAAGAGTATCTCGCCCGCACGGCAGAGCCTGGCAAGCTACTCGTGACATATTCAATATGCCAAACACAGTAATGACAAGTCTCAAAATTGGAGATGTTACTGGACCCGTTCAAGCAAATTGATGAGCAATGGGAGGACAGTGTACAGTGTGTATTATTTGCTGTATAAGCCTTTCACATTTTTTTGTTCAGATGATTCCAAGGTACTTGATGTTTTTGGATGCAAACAGGATGAGAACGCTACTCAGGTTTCCCAAAGAGGAATCGAGAGCTATGCTTGGAGTATCACTCAAATGTTTCACTCAAATGAGAGAAAGAATCCGGAGTTCCGAACTCCATGGATGGTCAAGAATCAGGGATGCTGTTTCGTTTGCCAAGGCATCGAAAATCAGATGGGCTGGACACATAATGAGATTTAGAGACGACCGCTGGACTAGAGCTGTTACCGACTGAATTCCACGGGATGTCAAAAGACCGCGTGGCTGCCCACCCACCAGATGGTCAGACTTCTTCATCAAGATCATGAACGATCGGTTTGAGGCTCTTCGTGTTCCTAGAATGAACAGACACCATTGGGCTACACTAGCATGCGACAGGGACAAATAGAGATATTACTGGTGCCCGCTCGAGCAAATCGATGATTAATGGGAAGTCAAGTGATCAAGTGATTATCATGCCATCTGCGAGTAATGGTAGTTTAACTTTTTTTCCAACAAACTACCAAGAGTATTCAATATGCCAAACACAGTAACAAGAAGCCTCACAATGGAGACTTTACTGGGCCCGCTCGAGCAAATTGATGAACAACGGGAAGGCAGGATCCCTTTAATTTCTTTTTCTTAGCTGATTGCTGTGGAAAGGGTTTCCAAAACTATAATGAACAAAAGTGAAGAAAGTGATCCCCCCCCCTTGCTTTGCACCTCATATCAAGGAGAAAGCTCACAATTTACATCATGTGGGAGGAGGGAATGCACACACACACACACACACACACAAATACCAAAACAAACAAACAAACAAACAAAACCTAAGGCTAAGATTAAAGAAACCCTACTAAATGGGAGAAAATATTTGCACAAAGTACATCAAACACAGGGCTAATATACAAGATTTATGAAACACTCACAAAGCTCAACAACAAAAATATTCAATAGCCCCACCAAAAAAAAGGGAGGGGGAAGAAGAACTGAACAGATACTTCCACAGAGAAGACATATAGCTGATTAGTAAGCATTAAAAAAAGAAAAAGCCTTCATTTTCACTGTTTACTAAGGAGATGCAAGTCAAAAAAACAATAAGCGATCATCTCACACCAGTGAGAATGGCACATATCAAACAGGTAAATTGGCAAGGATGTGGGGAGAAAGGATCCCTCAATTAACATTGTTGGCAAAGTCCTCTGGTTCAGACTCTGCGGAAAACAATATGGAGATTTCTCAAAAGAATAGAACTCTCAAATAAGCCAGAGATTTCATGTCTTGGCTTCCACCCCTAAAACACAAAAATGTTAATTCAAAACGGAATATGCTTACCTGTGTTCATTGGCAGTAGTCAGGCTATGCAAATAAGCCAAATATCCAACAAAGATGGACAGATAAAGAAGTTGTGGCATAATTTTTTTTTTAAAGAATATTATGCAGCTCTAAGAAGAGGTGAAATCATGCCTTTTGCTGCAACTCAGAACTGGAGGGGATCATGTTAAACCAAATAAGCCAGAAGAAGTAGGACAAATGCTAGATTCTCTCATTTATCTACGGACTATGAGGAGATAACAGGAGGGAATAGATAGTACTGAAGGAGGACATCCTCTTGGCCTTGGAATATGACACCTGTTACCCAGGAGTGGGAGAGGGGAAGAGGAAGGCCAGGCTAGGGGGGACGTAGGGACAGTGATGGAAGACTCTGGCACTTTGGTGGTGAGTGGAGGGTAGCAATTTTGATTATCAGTACCGTAAACTTTAGCACTATTGCAACTACCTAAACAACAACAAAGTGTTTAATTTAAAAATTGATATCTCTATTATTTATTCCCCAAAGTACAGAATTCCCACAAACTGTCACTTAGGGAGCATGGAGCAGGAGGAGGTAACCACGTTACAGTTGTAAACTTGACCCTGGACCAAGCGAATTGCCCAAGAGGTCAGAAGTGGTTTAGTCTGCACAAGTGCCTACTTCCAGTCCTGCTGCCCTTGTTTGTCATCTTTTTTTGTTTGTTTGTTTGTTTGTTTGTTTGTTTTTGGGTGATGCTTCACAGTGCTCTGGCTTACTCCTGGCTTTGTGCTCAAGGATCACTCCTGGTGGTGCTCAGGGGACTGAACCCAGGTTGCCGATGTATAAGACAGGTGCCTTACCCACTATTCTCTCTCTCTGACTGCCCTGATGGCTTCATTCATGCTGCACCTCCGAACTGCTTGGTTTCTAAGCCACGGAACTGGTCCCTAGGACCCAGCCTTCCCAGGAACTGTGTGCCCATCACAGGAGGGGAAGTCGGTCCTGACACCCTCCCCAATTTTCTAGGTTCATTTGTCTCTTCTGGAAAGGCAATTCAGGAGAAGAACCATAGTGAGATAGAAAAGATATCACAGAGAAATGAGAATAATTCATCTATGAAAGAATACAGTCTTCTCCAGAGAGAAGAGAGGCTCCTCGCCCCATGGGGAAGGAAAGAAATTAGCGACTGTGGGACAGGAGGATGGGAGACTTCAGAATAGAGAGCAGTAAAGTGAAATGGGGAAACTGCACATGCAGAGGAAGGGGTGCAGAATGGGGTGCCCAGCTGCCTATGGAAGTAAATTCTATGGGTCTTTTATTGGCCTTGGTTTCCTAGGGAAGAGAAGGATCCATGCTAGAAGGTATCAAAGATGCCTTTGGGTGCTGCTGGTTTTTGTTCAGTCTTCCCATTCCTGTTCCTGCTGAATTATCTCCGGTGGTTCTGTTTGGGCTGGATGGTTTTAAATCTGCAACCTTGGGCTGGAGCGATAGCACAGTGGTAGGGTGTTTGCCTTACAAGCGGCCAACATGGCCGACCCGAGTTCGATTACTCCGCCCCTCTCAGAGAGCCCAGCAAGCTACCGAGAGTATCTCGCCCGCACCATAGAGCCTGGCAAGCTACCCATGACGTACTCGATATGCCAAACACAGTAACAACAAGTCTCGTGATGGAGACGTTACTGGGCCCGCTCGAGCAAACAATGGGAGGACCATGACCGTGACCGTGACCATGGGCTGGCAGCAAGAGTCTTTTCAGAGCATTTGTTTACTCTTTGTGTGTATGTGTGTGTGTGTGTGTGTGTGTGTGTGTGTGCGTGCACGCATGCACATGAGATGCTAAGGGTGTAACTAAAAGCCCAGAAGCCTTATCCATGCAAGACCTGGTCTCTGCGACCACACTACATCTCCAGATTTTCTCACTCTCCAAACAGTTTTTGGTTTCACTGGTGAGCTGACATTGATTGCTCAGGAGACTTCAGGAAGTGAGGAATGGGAAAGTGCAACATATTCCAAATTAAATATGATGTCCATCACCCAGAGAAAGGAACTTGGCTAAGATTTTGCTTCAGTGATCAATACAGGAAGTCTATAAATGGATCATGTTCAAGTCAAGTCAGTTGACTAAGGCTCTTAAATGAACACGCGGGGATTTCCTGAGGGTCTTCTGTGTGCTATAGAGACCACGCTCCTGGGAGGAACTCTGGCAGGGATCTTAGGAGCATTTCAATCTCGTCTTTGTACAGAGGAGAAAACTGCTATTCGAGAGCTCAGGGGACTTGGCTAGGTTTGCACAGTTGCTGCTCCCAGAGCTGGAGTTACAGTCCAGGTGTCCTCATTCCAGGTCGCGCCAGA
Organism: Sorex fumeus; assembly: GCF_029834395.1. NCBI lineage: Eukaryota > Metazoa > Chordata > Mammalia > Eulipotyphla > Soricidae > Sorex > Sorex fumeus. The sequence continues at coordinate 41,907,525 of NW_026606071.1, read as the reverse complement.
AACATTCATTAAAAACGAACAATTGATATGTTAATTGTAGATTGTGCATTTGCTGAAGCAAAGACCTCAAGTTCCCTCTGAAACAATATATTATTTCTTAGTATTATTTCTTGCAAACTGGGACTCTCTCCCGGCCCACAATCATGAAAGGGCATTTTTGTTGCTCTCTTTGGCATTTATTCATCATCTCTGTGAAGCAATACACAACTTCTTGATTGTGTCATCAGTTAACAAGACTATTGATTTCTCCATTCATTTAGCTCTGCACTGGTCACGCAGATAGAAGCTTAGACCTCCCAGAACCACCATTCTAGAGGCGCTGAGACATCTTCGCAAGGGTTTATAAGGCATGAGAGCTCTTCATCACTCTACTACTTCATCCATGTGGCCACGGGTCAGTTTCCAGAGGAGTAAAAGTCCATTTCCCTCGGGAGAATGGAAAACAAGGAAACATATACCAACTTCCCAGAACTTCAGAGAAATATTTTTGGAGTTCATGGAAACTGTTGAAGTCTTCAGGCAATGGAATAGCTATAAACTAACATGGGGAAATCAGCTATTTCCTTAAAAGCACCCAAAGGGTATTTTTGTAACCACAGGACACTTTTTTTGTTTGAACTGTCTACTCAGATTTTTACTCTGAGTTTTAGAATTCTTACCCAAGACTCTGAGCAAATATCTATAATAGCACACAAGTCAATCTCAATTGTGCCAAGAGTACTTTCAAAAATGAATTTCTCTCTGTACTCACAGCTCTAGCCTTCCCGTTTTATTTATTTATTTATTTATTTTTTCTTTTTCTGTCACACCCGGCGATGCTCAGGGTTTACTCCTGGCCTTGCACTCAGGAATCACTCCTGGCGGTGCTTGGGGGACCATATGGGATTCTGGGGATCGAACCCGGTTCAGTCGCGTGCAAGGCAAACGCCCTACCCACTGCACCATTGCTCCAACCCCTAGCCTTCCCGTTTTAAGTTGTCCATCATAATTAGCTAAATGTCTTCTCCAAGGGGTGTGTTATTAGCAGGAGTTGAGTTTGAGAATGAAATAAATGACTTCAGAGGATCTCCACTTTATTAAGTTGTAATTTGGAGCAAGGTGCGGCTTGGGGGCCACATCCCGCAGTGACCAGGGCTACTCCTAGCTCTGGGCTCAGAACTCTCTCCTGGTGGTGCTAGGGCAACGGTGCAGTGTCAGTAATGGAAACGTCTGGGCTCCTGCATTGCAAGGCATGTGCCCTGCCCACTGAGTGATCGCCATGCCCCTGAGTGGTAACTTAGAGATGGAAAACCTCAGGCTTTTGAGTTTGGGCAGATGAAATGATTTCTGTTGCAGTTTCTAGAGCTGGCAGTGAGCATATGAAAGCTGAACAGAGAGAGAGAGAGAGAGAGAAGAGAGAGAGAGAGGAGGGGGGGAGAGGGAGAGGGAGGGAGAGACGGAGGGAGAGAGTGGAAGAGAGGGAGGAAAAGAGCGGGAGAAAGATGGAGAGAGATGAAGAGAGAGAGGGAGGAAGAGAGGGAGAGAGAGGGAGGAGGAGGGAGAAGGAGAGGAAGGGAGGGAGAGGAAGAGAGAGATGGCAAGAGAGAGAGAGGGAGGGGGAGGAAGAAAGAGATGGAGGGAGAGTGAGAGAGGGAGAAAGAGAGGGAGAGTGACAGAAGGAGAGTGAGACTAAGAATCTGGAAAGATTAAAACCTAGCTTCTTTATTTCTGTTCTTGCTTTTTGTTTGGGGGTCACCCCTAGTGGTGTTCAGGGCTGACTTCAGGCTCTACACTCAGGGATCTCTCCTGCCAGGGCTCAGAGAACCATGCGGAGTGCCTGAGATTGAGACCAGGTTGGTTGTGTGCAAGGCAAGTGACTTACCTGCTGTGCTATCTCTCTGGTCCCCAAAACCTAGCTACTTAAACTGTGGTACGCAGTCCCACCTGCAGTCCATAACTGAATGTGGGGGTCATGAAAAATCTGACCATGGTGAGAGGTGTCTGAGCACTCCAACAACCAAACATGAGCTAAAAATCAACCGTGTGATGAAGCCAAGATGCTTCTGGTGGCACTCATGGGAATTGCATCTCTTGGGCAAAAAGGAGTGGTGGGTGGAAAGAGGTTTCGGAAACTGTGGTCTAAAGAAAGCACAAGTTTCTGGATGTCCTGGGCAAAGTCACAAATCCAAAAGGTGGCAAGATTTCCAGCAGGGAGAACCAGAACCCTTTGCTGACTCTCCCAAACCAGCCCTGAAATTTGGGGAAATGCATCGGGTCTTTTTGGGGGTTCCTTTATTCTGCAGCTGTATCAAGAGAACATGGGATTAGCATTTTGATTCCCCCAGACATCTCAAATTCTTGGTTCTGCAATGGAAACACCAGTCGCTTAGCGTGCAGTTGCCCCAGGGTTGGGAGACTCAGACAAACAGCTCCAGACGTTAAAGAAACACATGGAAAGGCCGTGAGCCCTTGGACGGGGCTCACGCGGCCCCCAAGCTCGGCCTTCCGTGGTTTTGCTCACCAAGCGCAGCTGGCAGGGGAACAGCGCCATGCCATCTAGCGGAGTTCAGGAGGCTAAAGAAACACGTGTGGAGGCGATGCAAGGGGCCTCAGTCCTGCAGGACAAAGTGGCCATTGTCTTCAGTCCCAGCCTCTCCGTTTGTCCCATCCGCACAGAGTCCAAAGAGAAACTCCCAGCTTTCAGCGTATGGCTGCTAAACCAGCCTTCCGTCACATTATCCTGAGCTTCCTCCACCACACACACACACACACACACACACACACACACACACACACAAACACACACACACGATCACTCTCTGGCAGTACCCGTTGACCACACACACACACACACACACACACACACACATACACACGCAAGCCCTCTCTGGCAGTACCCGCTGACCACACACACACACACACACACACACACACACACACGCAAGCCCTCTCTGGCAGTACCCATTGACCACACACACACACACACACACACACACACACACACACACGCAAGCCCTCTCTGGCAGTACCCATTGACCACATACACACACACACACACACATACACACGCAAGCCCTCTCTGGCAGTACCCGCTGACCACACACACACACACACACACACACACACACACATACACATGCAAGCCCTCTCTGGCAGTACTCGTTGACCACACACACACACACACACACAAATACACACGCAAACCCTCTCTGGCAGTACCCATTGACCACACACACACACACACACACACACGCACACACATACACACGCAAGCCCTCTCTGGCAGTACCCATTGACCACACACACACACACACACACACACACACACACACACACACGCTAGCCCTCTCTGGCAGTACCCATTGACCACACACACACACACACACACACACACACGCTAGCCCTCTCTGGCAGTACCCATTGACCACACACACACACACACGCAATCCCTCTCTGGTAGTACCCATTGACCACACATACACACACACACACACACACACACACAAGCCCTCTCTGGCAGTACCCGTTGACCACACACATACACACACACACACACACACACACACACCCCTTCTCTAGCAGTACCCATTGACCCCTCTTGTCCTGGGACTCAAGGGAAAGGTGAACCCTGGGCTTGGTTTGCTAAGCTTGTGCTCCTGGCAGCTGGAGAGTGAGTCTGGAGACCCTGTTCCACATGCAGACACCCAGGACAGAGAGCCCCCAATAGGCCGACTATGCTTGGCATGCGGGAGGCCCCAACTTCAACCCCTGGCAGTACATGATTCTCTAACATCCCACCAGAAGTACCCCCAGCACCTCCAGGCGTGATCCTCAAATAATGCAAAAAAATAAATAAATAATCCACAAAGAACAATAACACTGTAGCACTGTCCTCCCGTTGTTCATCGATTTGCTCGAGCGGGCACCAGTAATGTCTCACAACAAATTGTGAGACTTGTTGTCACTGATTTTGGCATATTACAAACGTCGTGGGGGAGCTTGCCAGGCTTTTTCATGTGGGCGAGATACTCTTGGTAGCTTGCTGGGCTCTCCGAGAGGGGCAGAGGAATCGAACCTGGGTTCGCCATGTCTGCTGCATGCAAGGCAAATGCCTTACCCACAAAGAACAATGAACACTTTTATTTTATTTTGTCTTTTGGGATTGCACCCAGCGATGCACAGGGCTTATTCCTGGCTCAGCACTCAGGAATTACTCCTGGCGGTGCTCAGGGGACCATATGGGATGCCGGGGATCGAACATGGGTCAGCCACATGCAAGGCAAACGCCCTACCCCGCTGTACTATAGCTCCAGCCCCGTTTTGACTCTGTCACCAAGTGGTCTGGCCCATGGGGCGCCTCGGTGATCTCTGTCTCTCCTGGGAAGAGGCGGGGAGGGCAGGGCAGTGTGGACGTCATATCAAAAGGAAACTTGATTTCCTGGGTAATCACTTGCTCTGTGCGCGGCGGAGACGGCGCGAAGGGCTGAACACATTCCTGGCAGGCAGAGGCTTAGCTCTTGGCACTATTGGGACCCAGAGCACCACGGGGTCTCTTGGTGGTCCCTGGGATGGCGTGACCCCCACACCACTGGCCAAGAACCCCCAGAAGTGGCCCTCAGGTCCCCTAAAATACCGTTTGGGAGACTGCTCTGAATTTGCTTCTTCCCAGAGATGGCTCACCCTGAAGTAGCCAGGAAGAGATTATTGTTGTTTTCTCACCATCTGGGACCCTGCGTTAGTTACTGCTCCTCTCTGTTGGCAACAGCTTTATTCACAGAGACCCGCTGAATTTCGAGTGGCATAGAAGGGCCTGTGAACCTCAGGATTTAGATAGGAACTTAAAGCTCCGCCACTCTCTCTTTCCTTCTCTCTCTCTCTCTCTCTCTCTCTCTCTCTCTCTCTCTCTCTCTCTCTCTTTTGCTTTTTGGGTCACACCCAGTGATGCTCAGGGGTTACTCCTGGGCTCTGCACTCTCTCTCTCTCTCTCTCTCTCTCTCTCTCTCTCTCTCTCTCTCTTGCTTTTTGGATCACACCCAGTGATGCTCAGGGGTTACTCCTGGCTCTGCACTCAGGAATTACTCCTGGTGGTGCTCGGGGAACCATATGGGATGCTGGGAATCGAACTCGTGTCAGCCACGTTGACTGCGTGCAAGGCAAACGCCCTACCCGCTGTGCTTAGCTCCAGCCCCTCTCTTTCTTTCTTTCCTTCTCTTTGTTCTCTTTTTCTTTTTCTTTACTTCTTCCCTTCCCTCTCCTTCCTTTCCTTCTTTCATTTGTTTCTTTCGCCTTCCTTCTTCCCTCCTTCCCCTTTCTTCCTCCCTTTCCTCCTTCCTTCCTTTTCTACCTCCTTCCGTTCCTCCCTCCCTCCCTCCTTCCCTCCCTCCCTCCTTCCCTCCCTTCCTCCCTCCCTCCCTCCCTCCCTCCCTCCCTTCCTTCCTTCCTTCCTTCCTTCCTTCCTTCCTTCCTTCCTTCCTTCCTTTCCTTTCTTTCTCCCTCCCTCCTTCTTCCTTCCTTCCTTCCTTCCTTCCTTCCTTTCTTCCTTCCTTCCTTCCTTCCTCCCTTTCTTTGAGCTTCAGCTAGCAGGATCTTTGTTCAGGCCTTTAAGAACAAATTTAAAGAAATGCTTTTTAATCATCTGTGATGAAAATCTACAAATAAAAATGAAATGGCCCAAGTCAGGAGTGGATGAGAAAAAAAGAAAAACTGAATTTTAGAGGACTAACTTCTTTTTTTTTCTCTCTCTCTTTAATCTTCCCCTAGCTGACTCATCCCGAGACTTAGTTTCTACATTTGGAAGATGAGATCACTAACGTCTTCTTGATGCTCTTGCAAAGGCCAAGAGAGATAAAACACACATCAATCCCTTGTAGAAATTCCAAAGCCTGACCTGCTAGCAGGTTTTCCTGAGAGTCCTTGGACCTCAGGGTTCTACCTGGATGATGCAGTGATGACGAATGAAGTATTTTTCCTCCCCGAGAGGCCTGTGTGTCAAAGCCCTCCTGAAAGGCTGCTGGAAACTTTGATGGCGTTCCTTTACTGCCTGGAGTGTTGGCACTAGGAGTTTAGGAATTTAGGTCACCATAAATCCAACCTGATTGTCTTCACTCAGAGAATATTGGGATAATGGGATTATTTGCTCATTTTCTGAAATGTGCTGGATCAAACAATGTAAAAAAAATAAATAAAAGGCTGCTTGAACCTTTCAAAAACATGTGCAAGTGAAAAGCAGCCTGACAGACGCCCTCAACTGACTGACATTTCAGCAAACTGACATTTCATCCTCTTCCCTCAGTCGCTGTCGGAGATCTTGCCTCATCATAGAGATCATAGTATTAATCATAAAAATAGCGCAGGGATACACTGGGATCCAAGATGGAAGTCCTAATGTCCTGGGGTGTGAAAAAAAAATCTGCTCCATTATCCAACCTCATCAGCTAAGCCTCAAGTCCCAGAGCTCAGACTGCCCTGGAGAATTCCAGAGTTTTGTGCTGTTCAGGCAGGGGATGGAGAAGCCGCAGGAGGCAGGACAGGGCCTCGGAGAGACGTAATCCTAAAGGGAGCTGCTCTGGTTTTGCTCTTTCGTCCGCCTGGGAGTCTCCCCCGGCCTGGTCCTCCTGAGACCCTGCAGAATCGGCCGCCTGCCTCCCCCGACTCTCCGCCTCTGCCCCTCTGCCGTCAAGTTCCTGCTGTCACTGCTCCTCCAAGTCAGCCAACACCTTACATCTGTTTTTCATTTGGCAAACGGAGGGTTGATATAACTTTCTCTTCACTCCTCCTTTGTTGTCTCTCTTTCTTTCTTTCTTTCTTTCTTTCTTTCTTTCTTTCTTTCTTTCTTTCTTTCTTTCTTTCTTTCCTTTCTCTTTCCTCCTTCTCCTCCTCTTTCTTCTTCCTCTTCCTCTTCTTCCTCTTCTCCTCCTCCTCCTTCCTCCTCCTCCCCCTCCTTCCTCCTCCTCCCCCTCCTTCCTCCTCCTCCTCCTCCTCCTCCTTCTTCTCCTCCTCCTTCTTCTCCTTCTTTTTCTCTTCTCCTTCTCCTCCTTCTCCTTCTTCTCTTTCTCCTCCTCCTGCCTCTCCTTCTCCTTCTCTTTCTCCTCCTCCCCCTCCTTCTTCTCTTTCTCCTCCTCCTCCTCCTCCTCCTCCTCCTTCTTCTTCTTCTTCTTCTTCTTCTTCTTCTTCTTCTTCTTCTTCTTCTTCTTCTTCTTCTTCTTCTTCTTCTTCTTCTTCTTCTCCTCCCTCTTCTCCTTCTTCTCCTTCTTTTTCTCTTCTTCTCCTCCTCCTTCTCCTTCTTCTCTTTCTTCTCCTCCTCCTGCCCCTCCTCCTTCTTCTCTTTCTCCTCCTCCTCCTTCTTTTTCTTCTACTTCTCTTCCTCCTCCTACTCCTCTTCCACCACCACCACCTCCTCCTCCTCCTCCTCCTCCTCCTTCTCCTTCTCCTCCTCCTCCTTCTCCTCCTCTTCACACCCGGAAATGCTTAAGGCTTGCTTCTGGCTTTATACTCAGGAATCACTCCTGAAAGGGCTCAAGGAACCATATTGGATGCTGGGGGCTGAACTTGGCTTGGCCAAGGCAAGTACCCTATCCACTGCACTGTCTCTTCAATTCACATATTTTACCATTTTTATTCTATAATTTTAATTTAATTGGGATGTTATGAGGGGCTGGAGTGATAGCACAGCGGGTAGGGCATTTTCCTTGCACACAGCCGAACCTGAGTTTGATTCTTCTGCCCCTCTCAGAGAGTCCGGCTAGAGTATCTCACTACCTAGAGTATCTCGCCTGCATGGCAAAGCCTGGCAAGCTCACCATGATGTATTCGATATGCCAAACACAGCAATAAGTCTCACAATGTTACTGGGCCCGTTTGAGCAAATCGATGAACAATGGGAGGACAGTGACAGTGACAGGGATGTTATGAATCAATGAAGATTAATATGGTCATTCAATCACTTTTAACTGCAAGCAATAAAATATCGAGGTGTCCAATTACCACTCGCATATGCCCACCTAGGCTATTTAAGTGTATAAGTAAATATATGTGTTTAGAGACCAGAAATAAACATCATTCTATCTTAGGGGAAGGGAAGGCTGTGCTTTCTAACTTCCCATGCAGATTTCTAGGTCACATAACAAAGCTTAGATCAATATAACGAACATGAGGGTGCTCTATGCACTTCCAGCCTGTAGCCTGAACATTTAACTCTACTTTTCTGCCCACACGGGTTAGACTGTGGAAACTATGGTAGCAGCAGTTTCAAACTTGCAGCCAAGGACAGCATTCTAGATATAAGGTTTGCTCGGGACCATATGGCAACAGGCTGATGATAGCGACATTCCCAGAATCAAAGATCAACCTGGGCCCACCAGCATCACACGGAAGACAGGGCTTAGGGCTCATCCGGAGCCTGGTAGCCCCCAGACTACATTCCATGCTTACTTTTGCTTCTTTCTTGCCCGAGAAAACTTAAAAATCCCCTTAATCCAAAAAAGGCAACAGTAGACAATTTGTTTTCTATTGTTGGTTATGAATAACATATGATGTCGTGTGGCTGCAGTAGTGACTGCGATTTTGAAATTCTGAAATTTTAACAATTAACTCTGGAGGGATTTCTTGCCAAAAGCCACTGGGTTTCGAGATTTGTTCCTGAGTCTCTGGGATCATGGCCATTAAGCAGCTTGATCAGGAGCCAGAGAGGCTGTTCATGGGCAGCAACTTGGGGTCTCGTTGGGACAGGGAGGAAAGGGCCGGCTCCACTCCCATCCCATGAGACCCCGCATGTCTCATCACTGTGGGCCCAAACCTGACTGTCCAATGGCCTCTGGCGGATGGCTGCCACCAAGCCGCCAAGGGGGAGCAGGCAGAGGGACAGCACACTTTCCCCCTGGGGTGGCCTGGCAACAGTAACCTACTGTTGCCTTTTCAGCAGATCTGAGTGTTGGGGTAAAATCCCAAATAATAATGGTGAGTCTGGTGTCAAAATATTGAATGTAATCAAAGTAGAGAGAGAGTAATTTGGAAATCATCTGCCCCCCACACGTAGGGGGAAGGTGTGGGATGGGGTTATACTGGGGTTTTGGGGGGTGGAGAATGGGCACTGGTGAAGGTACGGGTGTTTCATTGTATGACCGAGACTTAAACCCAAAAGCTTTGTAACTGCTCACGGTGATTCAATAAATAAAATTATAAAAAATGAAAAAAAAAAACAAAGTAAGGTGGAGTTCATGCACAATTCAATCAGCCTAATCAGTGGCTGAATAAATAGTAGTACTCCTACATTTTAAAAAAAAAATCCCCTTAATCTCTCTCAGTGCACGGCTCTATCTAGCCTTGCCAGAGGCTGGTAGGGTCTGCCCTGGAGAGCAACCACATAAACTTCTCCTGTTTCTTCACTTTAATCATCTCTGTCCCTTGGTCTGCCCCAGGTGAGGTCAGCGACCTGTCCTTAGGTGATGATAGAATAGTAGATGGAAAAATGTGGGTCTTTGTATGGACACACTGACCATTCATCCTGTCCCATTCACCGCCACACTACCAAGAAAGTATTTTATCATTTAGGTAGGCCTGTGTATATTGAGTTCTCTTGGCTCTGAAGGCTTAGCTTAATTGCTAAGTCATCCTATTCTGTGGCTCCCCAAACAAGTCTAAGGTTAAGTGGCCAGGATAATTTAATAAACCGAATCCCAAACCTGACTTGTAGACTCTGGTTCAGTCAGTCTGAGATAATGTGCAGAAATCTGCTGTTTGTTTTGTTTTGAACTGCTTGATTGTCAAGAGAATGAATCCCTGACCTCGGCCAATTTCCTCTAAATATGTTCTTGACATTCTAATGGTTTCCTCATTTCTCATTCATTTTCTTTGAGTTTCCAGACTCTTCCGGAATCCTCATTTTAAATGCAAATTTTAATGTTATTGTAGTAGACATTTGTTTTGTCTTTCCAAAATGCATTCACCCTGATTAGTTTTGGGGGATGGGGGGCCCACTCATCCTCTAGCCCTTGTCCCTGTGCTTCAGACAAACAAGCCACCCTCACGCTCCCCATTGTTGGAGAGGTGGGTTGGGACCAACTTGGCTATACCCAGCCAGGCCAGTCAGCACTTTGTAGCCTCTTGATTACTGCAGTATTTCCAACAATGCATTTGTTCCTTTCTGGGAACAGAAGCTTCATAAACGTTGCTAGTGAGTTCAGGAGTGGACACGTGACCCAGGTCAATTCCGTGCGAACCTATAACTAAAGAAAAGACCAGCTCATTTTCTCCTGGGATGGTGACCTGCAGCTGGGGTGACCCTCTGACCCCCAGAAAGAACTTCTGAGAATAAAGTCAGCACAATGGAAAAAAAGGAGGAAAAATATTGCAAGATGTCATTTCAAGATTTGAATAACAATAGAATCCCTAGACTTTTCAGCTACAAGCTTTATACTTTTAGGGCAATGAGGGGTTAGAAATTAGAACACACAAGCCATGCTTAGGAGCAACTTGTGTCTCTGTGCTAAGTGGTCACTCCTGGGGAAGCTCAGGGGACCATAGTGGGTGCCAGGGATTAAACCCAGGTTGGCCGCATGCAAGGCAACACCTTACCCATCTCTGGCCTGATGTTCACACTCTTTAAAATTTTTTTAATTTAATTTCTTTTATAAAGTAGTTCACAATATTTGATTACATTTAATATTTGAACACCAGTCCCACCACCATGACATCTCCCCACCACCATATTTTGGGTGTTTCCATCCCAAACCCCAATCCCTGTTCCAAAGCAGAACAGAAATAATTTATTTTGTATTGGTTGCTATGCTGGAGCGATAGCATAGCAGGTAGGGCATTTTCCTTGCACGCTGCCGACCTGGTCAGCCCAGGTTCGATTCCTCCACCCCTCTCCGAGAGCCCGGCAAGCTAACAAGAGTATTTCGCCCGCACGGCAAAGCCTGGCAAGCTACCCGTGACGTATTCAGTATGCCAAACACAGTAACAACAAGTCTCACAATGGAGACGTTACTGGGCCCGCTCGAGCAAATTGATGAACAATGGGAGGACAGTGCAGTGTTTGCTATGAATAAACTGCTAAAAATGCTCCAAAAATCTTTCTTTAGAGGAGAGTGTGTGAAGATTGTTGTATTTCACCCAGGGGCCATTAAGCCCTTCTGTAAGAGATTACTATTATGTTATTAAGGGTTGAGCCTTGTGAACCGTATATATGCATATGTGTGTGTGTGTGTGTGTGTGTGTGTGTGTGTGTGTGTATACTGTCTTCCCATTGTTCATCGATTTGCTCGAGCCGGCCCAGTAACGTCTCCATTGTGAGACTTGTTACTATGTTTAGCATATCGAATACATCATGTAGCTTGCCAGGCTTTGCTGTGAGGGTGAGATACTCTCAGTAGTTTACCGGGCTCTCCAAGAGGGGCGGAGGAATCGAACCTGGTCCGACCAGGTCGCCACGTGCAAGGCAAAGGCCTTACCTACTGTGCTATTGCTCCAGTATATATGCACATATAGATGTATGTGTGTATCTGTAAAAATACACTTCCCTCTCAAGTTGGTTGCATTCTACTTTAAACCCCATCAGATGTGGAGCACTACTCTTGGCGTATGAGTGGTGTGAGGTATGAGATATTGCACGGCCGTGAATGTGGCTGCTTGGTCTGGGGATAGGTTTACTCATAGGTGAGGCTCAGCCCAAGCATGGAGAGTGGCTGTGAGCATGGCGGAGGTTGAGTTCTGGAGGTTTTTGGCTGCCGGATGCCCCAAATGAAACAGCCTGGTGTGAAGTCCCGGTGGCATGGCTATGACAGTATTGTTTTATGTTCTCTTCTGAGACAAGAGAGAAGGACAATGAGTCTCTGGATCGTGGCCATTGGTGACATTATCTCTAATGTTCACGATCTTCAATGGTTGAAGAATGATTCAGAGAAGAATCCTCGCTCTTGAAATATATGAAACTCAAAATTTAGTAAAACTTTATAGTAAAACAAATGCTTACTAAGTAATATTTAATAAGTAATAAATAAGTAATATTTAATGAGTAATAAATACATAATAAAGTTTTACTAAGTATTATTTAATAAGTAATATTTATTTACTTATATAGTAAAATTTTATTGCAACACATTCATTCATTTACATTTGATCTCTCACTGGTTTTGTTGTTGGTTTATTTTGGGGCCACACCTGTCTGTGCTCAGGATTTAGTCCTGGTTCTGGAACTCGGGGCTCACTCCTTGAGGGTTCTGGAGGCCATACATAGTGCCAGGGATCTCACTGGGTAGGCTGAGTCCAAGACAAGTGTCCTATGGACTGTACTATATCTCTCTGAACCCTCTCTCATTGGTTTTGTACTTTAATGGCAGAGTGGAATAGTTATGGAGACCAAATGGTCTTCCAAAATCTAGGTTACTTATATTTCCAGTCTACTAAAAGTTTGTTAGTCCCTGTGGAGTTCATGCCCACTTAAGTCAGCTTAATAAGTGGCTGAATAAATAGCAGTACTCCTACATTTAAAAAAAAAAAGTTTGTTAGTCCCTGTCATAGGGAATGCAGCGTGAATATTCTTTTTTCATCCATATTGGCAGACAAGAGTAACTCTTCTAACCATTCCAACTAAAGAGAATTAAGGGAAGTTGGCAAGTGGGATTCTGGGAAACGCTTTGGTTCCTAATCAAGTAAAAGGAGGGAGTGGCCGGCCCCCTTCCCCTTGTTCCTGCCCTCAACAAATAGTTGATACTTGGCCCTGGGGATCGCAACTTTTTTGTCAGTGATGAAACAAATCTGAGGCTGACAGGATTTCCATCTGATATTTTACTTGTTGGTCAAAGATAATAGAGTCTCTAGGATTGGAACTGAATTAAAGCAGCCTTTAGTTTTTCTCAATGTAGTCTCACAAAGGATGGGTTGCTGCTGCTTCTGAGTGATTCCAAGCTCAGCATCGACAAGTGCATCTGTGAGACAAGGATGTTTTCTCTGACCTCCAAAGACAATTCGGGCACACCGCTTTGTGTAAGTGCTGTCATGTTAACGTTTGACTTACAACGGTCAGTGGTTTGCTTTATAGAACTCTCAAAAACCGAATGCCCTGCCACGGAGGCAGAGCGGGATGGGGGGATGGGGGGTGGGAGGGATACTGGGATCAGTGGTGGTGGAAAATGGGCACTGGTGGAGGGATGGGTACTCGAACATTGTATAATTGAAACCTAAGCACAAAAATTTGTAAGTCTACAACTGTACCTCATGGTGTTTCATTAATAAAAATTTTTTTAAAAAAAGAAAGCTCCTAAAATTAATACTTTTGAAAGAGAACCTTTTTTCCCCTTCAATTTTACAAAAGATGTTTTATTTCCATACTACAGAGATTAATGCCATCCATCCCCTGGCCAACAAATCAGAAACAGAAAGCCATACTACACTCTTCCTATTATCCCCTATGTCTGCTGAATGATCTAATTGTATAGATTTCTTTCTCTGAAACATATTTCACAAGTGCAAAGTTCTCCTTTCTCTCTGCTGCTGCTCTCATTCTAAGAACCCATTGAGTTTTACTTATATTTGTAAAGTTGCCTCTTAAATTGTCCTTCTGGAAGGAGTGTGCTCCTTTTCCAAATTCCACTCTCAGTCCCAGTTAGAGTGATCTTTATAAAATAAAAATATTGAGTATGAGGTAGGAAGAGAAGGTCCTGTCCTCATATATACACACAATGAAGCTCACCTTTTATATCCCATACTTCTAAACACTCACTGCCCGAAGATGCCATCACTCTTTCATTAGTAACCATCATAAAATTTTTACTCAGAAGGCAGCTGGTAATACCAGGAATTTTGCTCCATGGCTTGGAGGCCAGCCACACATACTAGGGGAAAAGGCATCTCAGATAGAGAAGGGAGCACCAAATAAAGGGTGTTGAGAGGATCCTCCAAGGATGGGAGAAGCATGCTGAAAGTAGACTAGAGACCAAACATGATTGCCACTCAATGCCTCTTTTGAAAACCACAACACCCCAAAGGAGAGAGAGAACAGAGGGGAATGCCCTGCCACAGAGTCAGGGTGGGATGGGGGGAGTGGGGGGGTGAGAGGGATACTGGGATTTGTGGTGGTGGGAAATGGGCACTGGTGGAGGGATGGGTATTTGATCAATGTATAATTGAAACCCTAGCACAATATTTGTAAGTCTACAACTATACCTCATGGTGTCTCACTAATAAAAATTAAAACAAAAAACAAAAAACTTTACACATAATGGGAAAAAAAGGAGGCAGCTGGAATAGAGAAGGGATCACTAAGAAAATGATGACTGGAGGAATTGGTTGGAATGGGAGATGTGTGCAGAAAGTAGATAAAAGACCAAACATGAGAACCTCTCAGTGTCTGTATTGCAAACCATAATGCCCAAAAGTAGAGAGAGATTATGGGGAATCATGTCTGCCATAGAGGCAGGGTGAGGGTGTGAAAGGGGGGTATACCGGGGAGATTGGTGGTGGGAAATGTGCACTGGTGGAGGGATGGGTGTTTGATCATGGTGTGATTGTAACCCAGACATGAAAGCTTGTGACTATCTCACGGTGATTCAATCACAATCATGATCACGACCATCCTGTTATTCATCGATTGCCTCGAGCAGGCCCCAATAACGTCTCCTTCATTCTAGCCCTGAGATTTTTTAAAAAGTGCCATATTCAAGGCTCTTTCAGAGTTAGGAGAATGAGACCCATCATTGTTACTGGTATTTGGCATATTGGGTACGCCACGGGGAGTTTGCCAGACTCTGCCGTGTGGGCAGGTTACATTCTGTAGCCTGCCAGTTTGTCCAGTTTGGTGATTCAATAAAATTAACATATGCCTCAAAGACCTGGGCCCTACGCAAACAGGATGAGAACGCTATTCAGGTCTCCCAAAGAAGAATTGAAAGAGCTATGCTTGGAATATCACGTTTCACTCAAATGAGAGAAAGAATCCGGAGTTCCGACATCCATCAACGATCAAGAATCAGGGACGCTGTCTCGTTTGCCAAGGTGTCAAAAATCAGATGGGGAGAAGCACAAGGACTTAACACAGAAAACCAGCAGCTTGGAGCAGAAAAGCGAATGGACTATGTGTTAAACCGCGCCATCATGCCTGCCCAGAGGGGAAAGGGTGTTGCCCCCTTCGCCCTCTCCTCCCTGGAAAGAAAGATGGCGGCCGCACGGGAGCCTTGTGGACAGCAGGTTTGAGTCGGGGGTCGGGGACAGCAGGGACCTCATGGGAAGGGGGGCGTTCCGGTCCGTCCTTCACGCCCTACCGAGGTCACCAGTTGCCCCCCACAAGCGGCTCTCCGGCACGGCCACGACTCCAGAGCACAGAAACCAATCTCTTAACTATCTAACTTTTAATAGAAATATTTCCAGGGTTAATAAGTAAAATAGCAGAAATCCAAAACCGCGCGGCCGCTATCGCGGCTGCGCGACATCATTTTATTCTTAAACCCAGCTGTAGAAAGCAAATCATTTCACAATGCTTTTTCAGCATGTCTGATTTGGGTGGGGGGGGGGGTCGTAAACTCTAAATAATAATGGTGCATCTTCTATAGAAACATTGAATCTAGTCAAAGTAGATAGAGTGTTAACTAGAACTCATCTGCCTCACAGGAATTGGGAGGGGTGGGAGGTGGGGTTCTATTGGGGTTCGGGGTAAAAAATAAGTATTGGTAAACGGAAATGTGTTGGATATCTACATGACTGAGACCTAAACCTGAAAGCTCTGTAACTTTTCCCACAGTGATTCAATAAATAAATAAATTATAAAAAAAATCAGATGGGCTGGTCACGTAATGAGATTTAAAGACGACCGCTGGACTAGAGCTGTTACTGACTGGATTCCACAGGATGTCAAAAGACCGCGTGGCTGCCCACCTATCAGATGGTCAGACTTCTTCATCAAGATCATGAACAATCGGTTTGGGGCTCTTCATGTTCTTAGAGCGAACAGACGCCACTGGGCTACACTCGCACGCGACAGGGACAAATGGAGACGTTACTGGCGCCCGCTCGAGCAAATCGACGATTAATGGGAAGTCAAGTGATCAAGTGATCAATAAAATTAAAAATAATTAAAAAAATCAGTGGGAACATAGAGTTCTAAGGTCGAATGGCCTTACAGATGTGTTTATGCCATTCTCTTCTCGTTATTGCTGAGTCTGGGGTCACCAACTTGACTTGGATTGCATCAGGGGTTGTACACTTGATGGCTGGGATGCCAGGGAGAGCAGTGTCACCATTGGAAGCAGTGTCAGGGATGGATCTTGCAGTCTCAAAGCAGGTGTGGTACCATGGAGTTCCAATCCTTGATGGTCACTGTTTACTGTTCTCTTTTTCACTTGGCTATTTGATCTTTAGACCGGCTGCTCTTATCTGTCAACTTGGATAGTCCCGAGGGGCTTGGGGGAAGCATGAGCTTTCAGGATCCCCCTTCATTGTCAGCTAAGACTTGCATCTGTCTGCTAGAACACTGAATGCTGTAACAAATCCTCATGAACAACTTTGTAAGCCGGGAGGGACATCCTGCTGACACACAGGGGCAATTCTTGGCTCTGGGCTCAGAGGGACCATGGGTGGTGCCAGGGATCCAACCTGGGTTAGCATGTATGCAAGGCAAGCACCTTAACCCCTGGACTAACTCTCTGGTGCCTTTTGACTTTGTGTTTCTTACCAGATTTCCATCGTTTCTGAATTGGAGGTTGTCCCGTCCTTCTCTGGCCCTGGAAGCCAGGGAGAGCTCCTGTTCTATGTGTTGTTCCTGTCCTTTCAACAACCTGCACACTGACCCTTCTGTTAGTCCCGCCCCCCTGATGCCCTGTCTTTGATGTTTTCAAAACAATCTCAGGGCCAGAGAGATAGCACAGCCGGAAGAACATTGGCCTTGCACATGATTGACCCGGGTTGAATCCCTGGCATCCCACATGGTCCCCTGAGCACTGCCAGGAGTAATTCCTGAGTGCAGAGCCAGGAGTAACACCTGAGCATCACCCGTTACCCTGAAAAAAAAAATAAAAATGATCTCAGGGACTATTCCTGGAAGTTGCCACACTCCCAATTTCACTGCAATTCCCTTGCTGTCTTCCCTACAAGTTCATGCTTATTCATTCAGTCCTGTAAGAAAGGAAAAAACAAAAACAAAAAACATTCCATTTAGGTGAAATACCACACCCATACCTTGATATTGGGCATCACACACATTTATTGATCAAAATGTTACACATGGAAGTTCTTAAAAAGTCTTCGTTCCTATACAATATAGAACACAATCAAAAGTCACAGTGTCCCAGAGAGAACTGAGCAAACAATGAGCTGCTGTTTCAGAGTTTTGAACCAGAGGCAGGAGGGTGCCTCTGAAATAAAGACTCACCCCACCCCCCAACAGAGAAGGAAATGACTCTTAGGAACCCCGGCATGACATGACACTGGAACACGGGGCAAGTTTCAGTCGAATGTGTGCTTTCTGTACACCAAACGCGCGTGATCATCCTCTGATCTCACCCCAGACGTCAGAGGCGCGAATCCAGAGAGGGTGGGAGGGGGCAGGAAAAGTCAAACCACAGCGCCTGCGGAGGACAACTGCCAGGAGCCACGGAGGGCCAGAAGGGACACTAGAGACCAGGCATTTCTCACCCTGCTTCCAAGGGAAGGAAGTGACCCGGGTCACCCGGCCAGTGTGGGAGACCAGAGCCTGAGAGATTAGGCTTCGCAGCTGGGGCTCGGGGAGAATTAAGTTACTTTCTCTACTATATACTGTCACTGTCACTGTCCTCCCGTTGTTCATTGATTTGCTCGAGCGGGCCCAGTAACGTCTCCATTGGAGATTTTGTTGTTACTGTGTTTGGCATATCGAATACATCACGGGTGGCTTGCCAGGCTCTGCCGTGCGGGTGAGATACTCTCGGCAGCTTGCCGGGCTCTCTGAGAGGGGCGGAGGAATCGAACTTGGGTCGGCCATGTTGGCTGAGTGCAAGGCAAACGCCCTACCACTGTGCTATCGCTCCAGTCTCTACTATATACATATACATTTATTTTTTCATATATATATATATATTGCTTTTGGGGTCATACCCGGCGATGCACAGGGGTTCCTCCTGGCTCTGCACTAAGGAGTTCCTCCTGGCAGTGCTTGGAGGACCATATGGGATGCTGGGAATCGAACCCGGGTCCGCCGTGTGCAAGGCAAACGCCCTACCCGCTGTGCTATCGCTCCAGCCCCTTATTTCCTTTTTCAGTCCCGGTGAAATTACAAAGTTAGTCACGGTTATGTTTCAGGCAGACAACGTTCCATCAATCCCTTTATCACCCGACCACTCCCATCCAACCAATTTGCCTCCCTCCCCCCAGTCTAAGAGATGCTCTTTCTGTTTTCCACGGGTGTGTTTTTGCACGGTGGCTTACAGCACTGCTGCCGGGACTGCTTCATACGTATCACTTCACCACTCTCCTCAGCACCGCCTCCTTCCCGCTACTTAACGTTTCTCTCCACCACAGAGGTTGCTCCCTCCCGATCTCTACTAGTCTTTCAGAAGTTTTTCTTTTGTACTCAGGAATTACCCCTGTCCCTGCTCAAGCAACCATATGGGATGCTGAGAATCGAACCAACACCACCCGGGTTGGCCGCATGCAAGGCAAACACCCTACCCGCTGTGCTATAGCTCCAGCCCTACTTTTCGGTTTTTAAAAGTTTGTTTTGGGGCCAACACCTGGCAATGCTCAGGGGTTTCACTTGGCTCAGCACTCAGAAATCACTCCTCCTGGGCCTTGGGGAACCAAGAGAGGGTGTTGGAGATCGAACCCGGGCTGGCCGTGTTCAAGGCCAACACCTCACCCGCTGGACTATCTCTCCAGCTCCTTTATGAGTGATGGCCAGTATACTCAGCAACCCCACCCTCCACCGCCCCATCCTCACGCCCCCCCGTCTTGCAAGGTTTGGGAGGCAACCAGAAAAACAAAACCAAAGGTTTCACGTGGGGCTGGAACTGGAGTAAGAAAAATCAAAGTCTCCCTTGGGGATACAAGGAAAGCCAAACACTTATTTATTCTCCAGAGAGACTGTGAGAACTCTGAGCCAGTAACCAAGAGCGACTGGGGTCTGGGGGTGAACTGGACACACTCGCGGCGGTGGGGGCTGGCAAGAGTCTCTCACCACCGGGGGTGGGGGAAGGGGGCTGAGCTGTGGTCTCAGTGCTGACCGCCCCCTCTTGCCCCTTCCCCCCATCCCCCAAGCAGGCTGTGTTTCTCCCCCTGGGCGCAAGGCAGCTGGCCTTCTGCTGCTCTGGCCAGAGGCAGAGCCCCTTGCTGCAAACTTGGCCTGGCCCCAGGACTCGTCACCAAAATAGCTCTTGCAGAAAGGGAAAAATCAACAAGGCAGCGCGCTGGACTCCGAAAAGAAAAATGTTCTCAATCCCCAAAGACAGAGCTTGCTTCCACATTGGTAAATCTCTTGTGCTTTGAATTCCACCCTCCACCTCTGGGCCGCTTCTGTGTGATTGGAGAAGTTTGGGGGCTTATGACTCGAGCATCAGGCATTAGCAATGCCTTGAATCCCATCACCAGTAGGGAATGATGAACGCGGGGTGAATTCATGAAACCTCACTGGGGTGCTGCTATTTTATCCTTAGTGGAAATAACTAGAGCAACCATCAAGTCTCTCATCTCTACGCACTTCCCCCCCCACACACACCCCGTCTTTTCTAGCACAATCCATCTGCCTTCCAGGTAAGTGCTGTGAGCATTCACAGAGAACCTTGCTAAAGTCTTTGTTTGGGACCACCGCCAAATGCACCTGAGCTAGGTTCTGATCTGGAGGGCTCATTAAGACCCCCAGGGTTAAAACAAGCATTGAAACCAACTCTCTGCTTCTCACATAAGTTATAAACGCACTAGACTGAAGGCATTTGGAGGAATACATTAAAGTGACCAGGACACTAGGTGTTAGAGAAACCCCGTTGTCTTAAATACAAAGAACTGCTTCCGTGTTTGCATCCACAAGAAAATGGAACAACTAGCTGGTTAGAAGAGAAATGGTCTGCTTTCCTCCTTTAAAAAAAAGTTCTACAAATTCTACTTGAAGGAACACTCTCAGCCCCACCAAAAAAAAAAAAAAAAAAAAAAGGACATTTTAGTCTTTTAGTTAAAAACTGGGCTGGAGCCATAGCACAATGGGCAATGGGTAGGGTGTTTGCCTTGACACGACGGACCCAGGTTTGATTCCTCTGTTCCTCTCAGAGAGCCCAGCAAGCTACCAAGAGTATCCTGCCTGCACAGCAGAGCCTGGGAAGCTCCCCGTGGCATGTTCAATATGCCAAAAAACAGTAACAACAAGTCTCACAATGGAGATGTTACTGGTGCCCACTGAAGCAAATCGAACAACGGGAGGACAGTGACAGTGATTATTATTATTATTATTATTATTAGACCTCCCCGGTGATGTTCAGGGCTGACTCCTGGCTCTGTGCTCAGGGATCACTCCTGGCAGTGAGTGCTCAGGGAACCAAATGGGGTGCCGGGAATTGAACCCAGATCAGCTGCATACAAAGCCAGTACCCTCCCCGCTGTGCTATTGCTCTGGCATAAGGCCAATGATTTTACATGCTGGCTCTTAAACAGCGGCTGTCAGATGTGGAGGAAAGAGCACCTTACATGACTGGGATACCGAGTACGGGGGTTGGTTTGTTTTAGATGCTGTTCCAGCCTCAGCTGCTACTCATCAAAGGGCTTTGCACATGCTGGTCACATGCTCTTGCTAACGCGCCTTCCTCTGAATTATTTTTCCTCTTTTTTTAAAAAAATTTTTTTGGGTCACATCTGGCGATGCTCAGGGCTTTGCATTCAGGGGTTACTCCTGGCGGTGCTCAGGGGACCATATGGGATGCTGGGGATCGAACCCAGGTTGGCTGCGTGCAAGGCAAACGCCCTCCCCACTGTACTATCGCTCTGGCCCCTTGAATTATTTTTTGCTTTTTTTGGGGGGGGGATCACACCAAGCGATGCTCAGGGGCAACTCCTGGCTCTTCACTCAAGAGTTACTCCTGACAGTGCTCAGGGGACCATATGGGATGCTGGGGATCGAACCCAGGTTGGCTGCTTGCAAGGCAAACGCCCTCCCCGCTGTACTATCGCTCCAGCCTCCCCCTTGAATTATTTTTTTTAAGCTGTCATTTTCTTAAAAGCACGTGAATCATTTTATTTATGTACTTATTTTTTTTAACTTTTTAATTAATTTTTTATTTTAATTTTTCTTTTTTTATTGAATCACTGTAGATAGACCCTTACTTACAAAACTGTTCCTGAATAGATTTCAGTCATACAGTGTTCCAACACCCATCCCTCCACCAATGTACACTTCTGTGTCCCCAGGTGCCCTCCTCCTATGCTACCCCCTCCCCCAGCCTGCCTCTATGGTAGGCGCTGTTTGGCTCATACCAGGTGGTGCTCAGGGATCACTCCTGGGGATAAGGGGAACCATATGTGGTCCTGGGTATTGAACCCTACTTGGCAAGACAAACACTTTAACCCCTGTACTGTCTCTCTGATCCTTAAGCCTCTTCTTAACCTGTAAAATGATTTCGCCTACCTGAATGAGGAACTGATGAAAAGGTTTTATCTCTAACCTTATCCGATAGATAACCACTCTACTCTTATTTGTCATAAACAAATCTGTCACTAGATATACTACTTTTTAAAAAAAATTTATTAGTGAAGCACCATGAGGTACAGTTGTAGACTTACAAATTTCTGTGCTTGGGTTTCGATTATACAATGATCCAATACCCATCCCTCCACCAGTGCCCATTTCCCACCACCATGGATCCCAGTATCCCTCCCACCCCCATCCCCCCCATCCCACCCTGCCTCTGTGGCAGGGCATTCCCTTTTGTTCTCTCTCTCCTCTTGGGTGTTGTGGTCTGCAAAAGAGACACTGAGTGGCAATCATGTTCAGTCCATAGTCTACTTTCAACATGCATCTCCCCTCCTGGGAGGATCCTCCAAACACCCTTTATTTGGTGCTCCCTTCTCTGTCTGAGTTGCCCTTTCCCCTAGAATGCCCAGCTGCCTCTAAGCCATGGAGTAATCCTCCTGGTACTGATCTCGGCTATTCTTGGGTATTAATCTCCTATTTTGTTACTTTAACTAGACATACTACTTTTCAGTTCCGAATTTGCTCCCACTGTCAAATTGGGGGGGAAAATATCTTCTTTAATATCATTCTTCTTTTCATAGGCTATTATTCTCTCAGCCTCTGGTCTCTCTTCTTAATGCGTCTTTATAGAAAAGTGAGAGTTTCGTGCTCAGGAATACCATACTTCCCTTTGTGCTCCTCAAATAACTTCCGGAGTTCTTTCAGATAGGTCCGGTGCAGCTCATCAATCTGCTCTTGGCTGGGATTCTGCGTCTGCTGAACAGGGATGGGACGGCCAACTGCAGAGAGGAGAATGACACAGAGGTGAGAAACCCAGACACCCTTAGACCACCGGGCTTCGCCAATCCGAGTGCGGCATGCCTGCTGGCTCCACCCCCTCTTTCATCTCATTGGCTGCTGGAAGTGGTCCCACCCTCCCATCCCATCCCATCCCATCTCATCCCCAATAAAGGTCGTCCCTTTCCCCAAGACTTCGGACTGTCAGTGCCTGGGGGCTGGGGGGTTGGGGGGTTGGGGGGGGTTGGACTCGGCTTCATTAAACGCTCTACTGTGTGGACTTGCAGCTGGGGGTAAGGGGACATCGCTGAGCCGGCACCGTCACCCCATCTCCCTCTGGTACAGGGGGGCTGCCAGCCCACAGCACCCTATTATGACAGCCCTCAGGGAAATCTGGACTCCTAAGACACACTCTCCACTCCTCCTCCTTAAAAAAAAATGCATGTATGTTTACACTTTAAACTTAAAAATAGGTAAATAAATATCATCTCAGTCATGAGAATCTACTGTTTATAATGATAACAAAACCAGCTGGAAATCTCAATAGAACAATTATGCAATCAACTGTGAACTCCTAGGGAGCAATGTGTTAAAAACATGAAAATAATAAGGAAGAAAGGGAAAGAAACAATAAGGAAAATAATAAAAATAATAAGGAGGAAAGGGAAATAAAATAAATAAAATATTAAGGAAAATAGTAAAAAGGATAAGGAAGAAAGGGAAATTATAAAATAATAAGGAAAACAAGAAAATAAGGAAGGGAAATAAATTAAAAATTAAACAGAAAAGGAGAATGTATGAACGTGTGTGTACGTAGATGTTTGTGGGGAGGAGAAAAGTAAGTTATAAAGTAACACAGCCTGACTCCATTTATTTTTTAAAAAATGTTTCTATTCCTAGTTACTTTATAAGCTTCTAGTATATTAAAAATTATCTGGAAAGACTGATTAACTGTTACTTCTAAGGGAAGGACATGACAATGGGAGAATTTTCCAGTTATAGTGAAAACGCATTTGTGGTTTGCCTTGTAACGAGACATTTGAAAAAATGAATTTTAAAAACCTACATTTTTTGGATTCGAGAGGTCAAGCGTCATCTATGTGAAGCACGTGCTCTACCCTTCAGCTACATCTCTGGTCTGCCTCTATACACAGTTAAATGAGTGCCTCACAAATAACTTTTACCTTACTTACCCCAGATAGAAACTCATGAAAATACAGAAACCGGTAAGAAAAATACAGAAACGGAGGCACTAGTTCAACTGGGTTCTCTCTGTTACCAACTGCGCCCTCTGCTGGTCTGATGCTGGTACTGACAACGAGAGATGAAACTAAAGGATTGTCAAAGGTTCTCCGTCACTGTCACTGTCCTCCCATTGTTCATCGATTTGCTCCAGCGGGCCCAGTAACATTGTGAGACTTGTTACTGTGTTTGGCATATCGAGTCACGGGTAGCTTTCCAGGCTTTGCCGTAAGGGCGAGATACTCTCAGTAGCTTTGAGGTCAAGAGGGGCTGTAGGTAACAGAACGGAACTCACAGAAGTGGAGAAATCCTCTGGATTACTCGGAGTGTCCCTGCAAAACATCCAACTCTTCCATTCATGTCAGTAACAGAAAGTGTCAAGAGAAAACCAAGCAAAATGTTAAGTCAAAGAGGAAGAGACAAATCACAGCAGAGTGGAGTAGGGGGCAGGGAGGAGGGAGTTATACCCACATATAACACATACCCACATAGCAAATATACTGAGCTGGTGTGTACGCATGCTCAGAGTTGACGACACATGTATACAGACTTCTATGCACACATACAGATCCTAGACATAGATTAGATCATACAGACATACATGCACACATATATCTATGTCACCATTATTCTGGAATTGCAAAACTTTTAACCAGATAAAAATCTCAAGAAATTAGTGCATATTTGTTTTTTTTTCTCAGAGTTGAGATGTGACCATTCTTCCCGAAGCATTATACAGATTCTATGCAGTTCCTATAACAATACCTATGACATTTTCCAAAGAAATCGATCAAATACTCCTGAAACTCACATGGCACAACAAACCCTCACGAATAGTTAAAGTCACCCTTGGGGAAAAGAAGATGGGAGGTATTACTTTCCCCGACTTCAAACTGTACTACAAGGCAATAATAATGAAAACAGTATGGTACCGAAATACAGACAGACCCACCGATGAATGGAACAGAGTCAAATACCCTGGCACGGACCCTCAAATATATAATCACTTAATCTTTGATAAAGGAGCAAGAAATATTAAGTGGAGCAAGGAAAGCCTCTTCAACCAGGGGTGCCAGAAAAACTGGGCAGCTACATGAAAAAAAAAAATGAACTCAGACTTTTTCTAATGACGGACACAAAAGTCGGATCAAAAAAGGATGTGGGGCTGGAGCAATAGCACAGTGGGTAGGGTTCTGATGCTGGTTCCCAGAATCCCATATGGTTCATTGACCACCGCCAGGGGTAATTCCTGAGTGCAGAGCCAGGAGGAACCCCTGTGCATTGTCAGGTGTGACCCAAAAAGCAAAATAAATAAGTAAATGGTCATGGTTATGGTACTCCCGTTGTTCATCGATTTGCTTGAGCAGGCCCAGTAATGTCTCCATCATGAGACTTGTTGTTACTGTGTTTGGCATATCGAGTATGTCACGGGTAGCTTGCCAGGCTCTGCCGTGCGAATAAATAAATAAATAAATAAAAGATGTGACCATCATACATCATAGTGTTTAATGATTCAATATAAGGTTCTGGACAAACCCAGAGTTTTGTGACTGTAACTAGGAAGGAGAGGAATGGAATGGAATGGGAGGGAATGGAATGGGAGGGAATGGAATGGGATGGAATTGGTAGATGCTGTGGTACCAACAGCACAAGGCGAAGTCAGGTGAGCTCGCCAGCAACTACACTGAGCTGGTGAGGAACCGCTTCTCAGGCCTGCATTGTCCCAGGGAAAGGATGAAAGCAGAACCGTAAGATGCCAATACAACCTTCCATCTCTGGGCTGCGAGATTGCAGAAGCCAAAAGCAAGAAATTCACGTGCAACAGAGAAACCTCCTTGTCAACCAAAATGGTGGTTTTACTAGAGAAAGCTTCTGTTTTCTTGGTGAAACTATTCCAAAGAGAGAGGTCAGGTGCCACTGCTTGGGACGGGAGCAGGCAAGTTATGAAAAGATACAGCAGTCTGAGACAAGGAAGTGGATGGATCACACCTTCCTTTACCTAGAATGCAGGACTTCTCAGCAGTCTTTATCTTCTATGAGCTTCCCTATAGCTCACTTCAATCTGGCTCTTTTGTTGTTGTTCATGTTTAATTAGAGTGCAGATATAACTATTGAGACCTCAGGCATGCTGATACCTGCTGAATTTGTCATCTGATTTCTACCCTTTAGAGCCAAAGACAAAGAATCACTTTTCCTTAATGATGTGCACAGAAGCCAAATGCTGAGAGTTCCTATCCAGAGAAGTCGAAAATAAAGTTCTTTGACCTCATTCCCCTTCCTTTGTTGTTTTTGTTATTGCAATGACTGGGGCGTGCCAGGTCACACACCATTAGTTGTGGTGCTCACAGGGGTCACGGACTTGGTAGCTCTGCCCACATGTGTGCTCGCATGGGTCAGGGCCTTCGATTGCAGTTCACTGGAGACCCTATTGTGGAGCAGGGGGGACCCCAAAAAAGGCAGCACTGTTGGGATTGCACTTGAGTAAGTACCAGGGATCAAACTCCTGCCCTCATGCTTATAAGGCAGGCAAGGTACCACTGAGGTAGCCCCAAACCCCTAGGGAAAAAAGATTTAAACCAGTCTTGCATTCATTTATTACTAATTGAATTAGAGCATAAGCAGATTTCTCAAATGTGACTTAGGGATAAAGACAAAAGTGATAAAACAAAGCTGACTAATCTGAGAAGGGTCCCCAGAGTCCAGAAAATCAGAATTCTCTCTCTCTCTCTCTCTCTCTCTGTCTCTCTCCTTTTCTTTCTTCCTTTCTTTTTCCCTCTCTCTTTCCTCTTACCACAAGGACATTTTTTTATTATGAAGGAGAATAAAACTGGTTTCATCATCAAAGAATGGGTTTAGCTGCACACCACAGCATAGCGCTCTCTCTCTCTCTCTCTCTCTCTCTCTCTCTCTCTCTAAGATTTGTTTCATTTTTGCTAGAGGGCTACAACCAGCAGGGGGGGGGGGCGGGTGTTGGGGATAGGACTCAGGCTTCCTGCCTGCACAGAGTGAACTACAGAACACTTAAGTGTCTCTTGGTCCAGGGTATTTAATGACTAAATATAATGAACTTTTGTCCTGAGATTGTTTTGAACGACTTAATGTTCATTTCCTTTCTGATTTTTTTATTAAGATTATTAAAATATTAAAAGAAAAAAAATAATCAAGTTTGAGATCAGAGAGCAAGTTCAACAGACTGAGCATATGCTTTACATATGGGAGGTTGGGGTTCAATATCTGACACCAAAGGGTCCCCTAAGCATTGCTAGGAGTTGCCCCTGAGCACAGAGCTGGGAGTTGTCCCTGAGCACTGCTCGGTATGGTCCAAAAACCAAACCAAAGCAAAAGAATCCAAGACTTAATGAAAAATGATACAATCTGTACTTGTCCTGCCCTCCCTGCCACTGTCACTGTCCTCCCGTTGTTCACTGATTTGCTCGAGCGGGCCCAGTAACGTCACCATTGTGAGACTTATTGTTACCGTGTTTGGCATATTGAATATGTCACGGGTAGCTTGCCAGGCTTACTTACCAATTCAATTTTGTACATTTTTCCATCCACACAAAACACCTCTCTTTAGATCATTATTTTTAATTTTGTAGACCCACCTGATGCTCTCAGTAACTTCCAGCTGGAGCGAGAGCACAGCGGGTAAGGCGTTTGTCTTGTGAGCAGCTGACATAGCCAACCCGGCTTTGATTCCTCCGCCCCTCTCGGAGAGTCCGGCAAGCTACCGAGAGTATCCCGCCTGCATGGCAAAGCCTGGCAAGCTACCCATGCCAATATGCCAATATGCCAAACACAGTAACAAGTCTCACAATTTGTTGTGAGACATTACTGGTGCCCGCTCGAGCAAATCGATGAACAACGGGAGGACAGTCCTACAATGCGACACAACCACCTGAGAATCAGTTGTAGAACCAATGAATCAATCGTCTTGGTCCCTAAATATTTCAAGCCAAGTGCTCTAAGCCCTATACTATCTCTCTGACCTGACTTAAATATCTTGCCCTGACCCTATATATCTTGCTAATTACCCGATTATTACCCCCCAGGGTTGGAGCCCCACACAGCACGGGGTTCTTGCCCACTGACTTCAAACACTATCATGTCCCCCAGCCCCTGCCACCCTCATCTGTACCAGCTGCTCTGAATTTTCTCTCCCTCAGGCTCTCCACAGCAAAGCTATTTTATAAAATCCAGCCAGTTGTTTTGTCTGATGCCTACCTTCATCCCTCCACACACACACCTCCACACCCTATATAAATTTGTCTGATGGTTCCCTATGGACTTGGTTGAGTTGAATAGTTAGTTGTACCAGGGAATGGAGATCCATTGACAGCTGTGGACATGGGGGCAGGAAGTTTCTGCTCCATCATAGCCCACATGAGCCCCAAACTTGTGGGCTTCAGAGTCTAATTTCTTTGTGCCATTCAACCCAGAAATAACCCTCGAGGGAAGACAGCCCAGCTATCAGCGTTTCTTAGAGTTGCAAAACCCAAGGTTCAGAGAAGATAAAAGAATTATTCTACACTAAAAGTCACTCTAGGTTAGAGCAAGCTCAGACTTGCTCCACTTCCTTCTCTGCAGTTTGGTGGATGCTTACTCCAGGCTTTTGGAAAGTCAATATTAATTTTGGGTTTCTATGCCTGAGCCTTAGGCCCACAGCATCACATGATCACGCCAGAAAGAGACCATTTCTTCGCTGTACTGTGTGGATTTTCCCATTGGCACCTTAAGAGTGGAAGAAATGAGTCAGCCGCTTCAGTTGTCCCAAGACAAACTTGGGAGTTCCCACAGGTATACACTGGCCATGGGGAGCTGAGGAGCGGGATTTGGACCCTTTCCTGGCCCTCTGTCACAAAGCTGATTGGCTGGTAGGCGTCTGCATCATCTAACTGCAGGAGGAAAGATCTAACTGCACCGCGTTATGGAAGGCGAATGAACACAACAGGAACACTGCAACTGTGAGACAATGACAAAGCTAGTCTGCAGCCATGACTGAAAGACTTGATTCAGGCAAGGATTACCCACGGATGAAAGCTGTCGAGTAAATTAAGGTGAAAAACAGGATAACTACACAGCTTCTGAGCTACACTGCCCCGGGTTTCTTGTCACTAATGAAAAGGAAAATCTGCTACCTTTAGAGAAGAAAATCACTGTAATCCCCTTCCTCAAGGGATCAAAGTTGACATGACCAATAATGAGACAAGTTGACATCAAAGCTTGCTGGTAAGGTAGATACCATACACGGATACGATACCATACAACAACTTCCCAGGAAAGGTTCAATACCATTTCTGTGCAATTCTGGCCAAATAAATGTTGCTGGAGTATAGAACCCAGTGAAACATCCACACCCAAGAATACAGACCATACTACAAAACAACTGGCGCTCACACCAACCACACACACACACACACCTGAAGAACTACTCCAGTGTAAAGTAGGTTCACGAGATGCAAAACTGCAATGCAATCAAGGGTTTTCTTAGTGGGGGCAGGAGAATACCTCCTTCCGAGAGAACTGCTTTAGTGAATCAGAACATTTACAGTGGAAATCAGTGAAAGTTGACGATAGACCAAATCCCTCTTGTTAATGGTATTTTATCAATGTGAAATTTCCTTATTTGAACTGACTTGATGAAAGAGAATATCTTGCTCTTAAAAGGGGTTGGCAGAATAAAAGACAGTCTACAGAATGGGAAAGGATAGTCACCCAATATCCATCTGATAAGGGATTGATATCAAGGATTTACAAGGCACTGGTTGAACTCCACAAGAAGAAAATATCCAACCCCATCAGAAAATGAGATGAACAGAAACTTTCTCAAAGAAGAAATCCAAAAGGCCAAAAGACACATCAAAAAATGCTCCTCATCATTAATCGTCAGGGAGATGCTGATCAAAACAACAATGAGGTACCATCTCACACCACAGAGACAGGCCCACATCCAAAAGAACAGAAGCAACCAGTGTTGGCACGAATGTGGGGAGAAAGGGACTTTCCTTTACTGCTGGTGAGACTGCTGACTGGTTCAGCCCGTTTGGAAAACAGTATGGACACTTCTCAAAAAAATTTGAAATTGAGCTCCCATTTGACCCAGCAATATCACTTCTGGGAATATATCACACAGAGGCAAAAAAGTATAGTCAAAATGACATCTGCACTTGTATGTTCATTGCAGCGCTGTTTACGATAGCCAGAATCTGGAAAAAACACACGTGCCTGAGAATAGATGACTGGTTAAAGAAATTTTGGTATATCTACACAATGGAATACTATGCAGCTGTTAGAAAAGATGAAGTCATGAAATTTGCAGATAGGTGGATCAACATGGCAAATATCATATTAAGTGAAATGAGTCAGAAAAAGAGGGACGGACATAGAAAGATTGCACTCATTTGTGGAATATAAAGTAACAGAATGAGAGACTAACACCCAAGAATAGTAGAGATAAGTACCAGGAGGATTGCTCCACAGTTTAGAAGCCGGCCTCACATGCTGAGAGAAAAGGAAGCTCAAATAGAGAAGGGATCACCAAGTAAAGGGTGCTAGAAGGGCCCGCTCGGGATTGTAGATGCAGGCTGAAAGTAGACTATAGACCGAACATGATGGCCACTCAATACCTCTTTTGCAAATCACAACACCCAAAAGGAGAAGGAGAGAGCAAAAGGGAATGCCCTGACACAGAAGCAGGGCAGGGTGGAGGGGATGGGGCGCAGGTGGTGAGAGGGATGCTGGGACCATTGGTGGTGGAAAATGGGCACTGGTGGAGGGATGGGTACTCGACCGTTTTATGACTGAAATGCAAGCACGAAAGTTTGTAAATCTGTAACTGTACCTCATGGTGATTCACTAATAAAATTTTTTTTAAATAAAAAAATAAAAAAGGGGTCAGAAACATAGTACAGGGGTACACTAGACCATGATTTGGTCCTGGCACTGCATTGGCCTCCGAAGCATCACCAGGTAAAGCCCCGGAGGTCCCCAAGCATGCCAGATGTGGCCTGAATAACACCCACCACCACTAGGCCACACCTTGCGGGCAACCTTGGGCCCTCGCTTTGAACCACCGCTGATATTTATATACAAAACAAGGACCTTTATTAAATGGCCATGAGCTCTGCCCTCAGCCAAGAATTCAGCGATAGCAGTAGAGAGTATATTTACAATTCCATTAGAAAGAAAGAAACATGCAGTGAAACATCAATGACTGCTGAGTCTGGGAGAAAGGTATACAGAAGCACATTTTCCTAGTCATGGGATTTTTCTGACCATTTGCAATTTCCAACGTAATATTTAAAAACTTAGAAGCAACCTGTACTAGGATATATGCAATGAAATGTCCTATTTAAATCACAGCTGCATCTAACATTTTTATCCCAACATGCAACTTCGCAAATAGCACATATTCTCTGCCTGGATAACCTGAATTTAATACTAGGTAACTTTAATATTTTTTCATGTCTACCAATTAGATGCCCCTCTCAGAGAGCCCAAGAGCAAGCTACCGAGAGTATCTTGCCCACACGGCAAAACCTGGCAAGCTCCCTGTGATGTATTCGATAAGCCAAAAACAGTAACATCAAGTCTCACAATTTGTTGTGAGACATTATACTGGTGCCCGCTCGAGCAAATTGATGAACAATGGGAGGACAGTGCTACAGCGCTACCAATTAGATATCTAAAACTTAAGAATTATTATTAAGAGTTGGGGATATACCTAAGGGTAGAGGAGTTACCTTGCATGTGTGAGGCTCTGGGCTCGAACCCAAGCAAGAGATGTGGGGCGGTGGGGAGTAAGAAGTATAAAATCAGACAGATCTACTAAAGACTAAGCCGCTTATTCACCAACATCTAAAACTTCTCCTTTGTAGAGGCTGGAGAGATAGTACAGTGGGGAGGGCGCTTGCCTTACATGTGGCCAATGCAGGTTCGATCCCCAGCATCCCATATGGTCTCCTGAGGACCGCCAGGAGTAATTCCTGGGTACAGAGCCAGGAGTAACCCTGAACATCACTGGATGTGGCCCGTAGAGCAAACCAAACAAACACAAATCCTACTTCTTGTTTGTGTGCAGTGGGAACCTAGTGTAAAGTCAATAGGACCAAACCCCTGCCCCCCTGGGGTTCTGTAATGCAAAACAGAAAGGCAAGTGCTCTATTGCTAAGTTCCAGCTCTGGACCCTACACATACTTGGAATAGAACATTCTGCTCTCAGCTTCCAGGCTGGTGGCTTTCGGTGGCTTTGGGCTTCCCTTGTCATGATGATAGCAATATTTAAACCCGTTTCTCTCATTTACAGTGTAATGAAATGCAGTATATGTGATTTTTTTGTGTAATTTGGTAAGCTGATTTAAAAAATCATAAATTAGTTATATGCTATTTGTGAAATACATGAAGAAAATATAAGGTGGGTTTCTTTACAAATTATGTCTCTGGCGAATGATTTTTAGCCAAAAAAAGGGAAAGAGGATGTGGATATAGAAGATAAGGAATCACGCTCAATTTAAAATTAATTAATAATTGATAATCAATTGATTTAAAATAAACAAATTCATTAATAATTATTTAAAAATCACACAGAATGGGCCAGAGAACATACAGGAGGTGAGTGGTGGCATTTCTGTATCTGGCCAACCCCATTCCTATTCCCCATACTGCAGTGATCCCAGTGAGCATCACTAGGGCCCAGTCCTGAGCGCACAGCCAGCAACAGCCCTTGAGTACTGCTGGGGAGGCTCAAACACTCCCCTTTCCCCCAAAAAGTATGCAGAGAGGAACTCAGACCTGATGGTGGCACTTTGGATTTAATGAGAATGTGTTTTCCAAGGAGTTACATTAATACGATAAAACAGAATCACGAATGCCGAAATGAACTCCAGAGACTGACAACGGGAGGCTGAAAGGTACGTGGGAGACTATTCACAGACAGAAAGTCAGCGACTCTAAGGAACTAGAGCAAGAGGATTATAGATGCAGTGACAACGCTGGATGAAGTCAACTCAGGTTATCGAGCTTGTGTATTTTTTTTTTTGTTATTGTTGTTTTCAAAGAACCAGCTCTTGGTTTCATTGATCTTTTGGGATTATTTTTTTGGATTCCTGCTCATTGATTCCTGCTCTGAGTTTTATGATTTCTTTCCTCCTGCCTGGCTTGGGCTCCTTTCTGTTGGCCATTTTCTAAGATCTTAAGTTGTGAAGTCAAGTTATTTATGTGAGCCCTTTCTTCCTTCCTGATGAATGCTTGCAGAGCTATGAACTTTCTCTTTAAATACTGCTTTAGCTGTGTCCCACAAGTTCTGGTAGCTTGTGTCCTCATTCTCAATTTGTTTCCAGGAATCTTTTGATTTCTTCTTTGAATTCCTCTCTAACCCACTGGTTGTTCAGCAATGAGCTGTTTAATTTCCAGGTATTTGATTGGATTCTCTGTTTTCTATGTTCAGTGCATTGTGGTTTGGGAAGATAGTTGATACAATTTCTATCTTGATTTTATTGAGGTATGTTTTGTGACCCAGCAGGCGGTCCATCTTGGAAAATGTTCCGAGTGCATTGGAGAAGAATATGTATTAGGCTTTCGGGGGATAAAAAGCCCTGTATATATCTACTAGCCCTCTCTCTTCCATTTCTTCCTTCAGTCTTGTGTTCTTATGATGCAAGAGAGAGTTTAAGTTGACAAATTGTGAAGTAGAAGAGGGAGTAGAAGATATGCAACACAACTTGTCACTGGGATGCAACCTGCCACCTATGGGAACTCTTGGAGACTCGGGTCTGAAATGCCTGGGTTTAAAACAGAAATTTTCACGGTGACTTAGTGCCTTGTGTTTCAGTAGCAATACTGTTGTCTTGTTAGGTGAACATGTGTGGAACCAGAGCTTCTCTTTGCTAGTCTTTACAACGAAGTCAAATTTGCTTCTTTCCATCTGACCCTGAACTGTATCTGTCTGTAGAGATATAACCGGACTGTATTAAATAACAAATCACCCTTACTAAAAGAAGTTTAATCCAATCCTATCACAAATCACAAATCACAAAGCATCCTGTTAATCGTCGATTGCCTTGAGCAGGCCCCAGTAACGTCTCCTTCATCCTAGCCCTGAGATTATATTCAAGGCTCTTTAGGAGAATGAGACCCATCATTGTTACTGGTATTTGGCATATTGGGCATGCCACGGGGAGTTTGCCAGACTCTGCCGTGTGGGCAGGCTACACTCGGTAGCCTGCCAGTTTGTCCAAAGTAGGAATGAGATAATAAGATGTCATAATAGAATGTCACGTGGCTGCGAATGTGGCCGCGCAGTTCCGGGAGCTGGTTTTTATAGTCTCTGAGTCTTGGCCGTTGATGGGATTACACAGCGCCAGGGGCCCAGTTGGTGGGTGTGACCCCCGCCTACTGGAATTTGGAGGATCTGGGTGGAGGATTCCCAGCCCCAATCCGAGTAGGCTTGGAGATCTCGGCCCCGGAACCCGCGTGACTTTGTCCCTCTGCCAGTACCTTCATGTGTGCGGAGAGTGGTCTCAGCATGGTGGTGGCTGGTCCTAGAGGTCTTTGGCTGCCGGAGCCCTGGTCGGGGCAGGAAGGAAAGCTCAACCCGCTCCCCTCCAAGGGGCCCCGGCGGCGAGGACAGTCAGGCGCGGGGGCAGGAGACTGCACTCTTCTCTTCCGGGAGCTGGTTTTTATAGTCTCTGAGTCTTGGCCGTTGATAGGATTACATTGATGGGGTAATCCCTATGATAACTGTAAATAAACACTGACTACTTTTTGTGTGTGTGCATGTGAGTTACACTGAAACTTCTGGTCTCTAAAACAATCTCCAATTGTCCTCACATCCTTCAAAATACAAACAACTGTCCTTTGCACAGAAGGATTCAATGTTACGCCAAAGAAACATAATCAAATTATCTTGAAAAATATAACTGTAAACTTATCTCAGTATTCAGACTAACTCACAGCCTGCTAACATTCCATTTGAGTTACATACAGTTTTTGGTTTTTCTTTCTGTTTGGGGACCACAGTCAGCTGTGCTCAGGACTTCTGACTTTGTGCTCAGGGATCACTCCTGGTGGGGCTCAAGGGGGCATATGGGGTCCCTGGGGGGAGATTTCAGGTTGACCACATGCAAGGCAAGCGCCAACATGCCTGCTCTAAGTTTTATTATTTAGAAGTATGTATTCGATGGGCTGGAGAGATAGCACAGTGGGTAAGGTATTTGCCTTGCACACAGCTAACATGACCGACCCGAGTTCGATTCCTCTGCCCCTCTGAGAGAGCCCGGCAAGCTACCAAGAGTATCTCGCCTGCACAGCAAAGCCTTGCAAGCTACCTGTAACATATTCTATATGCCAAACACAGTAACAACAAAGTCTCATGATGGAGACATTATTGGGCCCGCTTGAGAATATCAATGAACAATGGGAGGACTGTGACAGTGACAGTGACATATTGATATGCCAAAAACTGTAACAATAACGGGTCTCATTCCCCTGACCCTGAAAGAGCCTCCAATATGGCAACATTGGGAAAGACAAGTAAGGAGAGGCTGCTAAAATCTCAATGCTGGGACGAATGGAGACATTACTGGCACCTGCTCAAGTAAATTGATGAACAAGGGGATGACAGTGATACAGTGATACTAGGGGCCAGAGTGGTAGTACAGCAGGTAGGTCGTTTGCCTTGCATGCAGTCGACCCTGGTTCAGTCCCTGGCATCCCATATGGTCAGAAGTAATTCCTCAGCACAGAGCCAGGAATAACCACTGTGCATTGCCGGATGTGACCCAACAAGCAAACAAACAAATAAATAAATAAATAAAATAAAAATAATACTATTTGTCCAGTCCCACATACAGCATTTCACAACCATGCTATGTCACTGCCTATGATACGTAAAGCTTGTAACTGTTGGTAGTAAAATCACATTCTGATGAAACCACTAAAAAATGTTTTGAATCTCACCAAATAGACTATTTTTTGGTGAGAACACTATTTCTGGTTTCAAGTGTTATAATAAAGTTTTAGTTAATTCTGCTATTGGCTTAACACTTTCTACCTGAGGTGCTAATTATCTTTCTCCCCATGCCTGCTAACAACATGATCTGTCACCCTCTTCCCCACATAGCTCCCCCTAATATACAACTTTTTAAAGTAAAATCTGTCCTAGAACACACATATATGGATATACATATTACACCAAAAATACTTTTGTTAGAGAAATGGATACTTGTATAAATAGAAAACGATGGGAACATCTATCACATGGAAATTTGCATAGGATATCAGACTCTGAAGTCACTTGATCATTAAAACACTGCTCTCGCAAACCACCAGTACAAAAATAAGGACTGATCATAGAGCGTTAAAAGTTTTATTTCTACAACTGGACTCTGCTGGGAGCTCAGCATCAGTATTCCAGAAGGTTCTTGATTCCAATTCAGGTGGGGAATAGTACTTCATTAATGAGGTATACTGGAAACCTCAAATAACATCTAGAGAATTTAATTTGGAAACTTCTTACTGAAATTATTTCTTGTACATTGATAGCAGCCCAATCAATAACAATAAACACTTTATATGTGGAAATCCCGGCTCCTTATTCCTTTAGGGGCAGGGATACATACATAAGATGCAATATTTAAAAGAAAAAAGAACTGGGGAGATAATACAGTGGGTAGGGCATTTGCCTTGCACACAGCCAAGCCTGGTTCGATCTCCAGCATCCCACTTGGTTCCCTCTGTATCACCAGGAGTAATTCCTGAGTGCAGAGCCAGGAGTAACTCCTGAGCATCACCAGGTGTGGTTCAAAAATAAAAACACAGACCAAAAAAACTTTTTCATTAAAATGAAATTTAGAGAAAAAAGTTTTCAGGGCTACCAAGCTTTACAGTGGAGGTTGAGTAGTTTATTTCTCTTACACAAAGAGAGAAAATAAAAACCCAACAATAAACTCTGTTCAAGGTAAGATAATGATTTTCCGCTTGTCAAGGAAAGTGTTTTGTTTTCAATTTACATACCAACAGTGTGGATAGGTCTCCGGTAGGGAAGGAAGCCAAAACTGTACTGAAAAATCCCTCTGGCATAGAACAGGGGCAAAGCAAACCCCATGATCCTCTGGAGTTTATCCTGCACAGTCCGGAGCCAAGAGCCTTTTGGGTTGCTGACTTGTTTGAACACGTCGTTTTCCCCAAAAGAAAACACTGGGACTAAATGGGCACTGTGGATGACAAAGAAGAAGCAGAGTTTCCAGTGAAAAGAATCTGAATTTTTTATTCTGTCCCACTGACCTAAATTTTTTTTTTAATTTAATCACTATGAGATACACAGTTACAATGTTGTTCATGATTGGGTTTCAGTTACACAATGTTCCAACACCCATCCCTTTACCAGTGTATATATCCCACCACCGATGTTCCCAGTTTCCCTGCCACCAACCTTCATCCCAGCCTGCCTTGATGGCAGGTACTTCTCTCTCTCTGTCTCTTCCTATCTCTGTCTCTCTGTGCGTCTCTGTCTCTGTCTCTGTCTCTGTCTCTCTCTCTCTCACCCCCCCCTTCTGGGCAGTGTAATGCTGTTATTGAAAGGTTATCATGTATATCCCTTCACCTACTTTCAACATTCATTTCTTGTGATCATTTCCAACTCTCATTGTCACAGTGGTCCCTTCTTTATCCTAACTTGTGGCAAGCTTCCAAGAGTGGACCAATCCTGCCAGCCCTTGTTTCTTCTGTCCTTGGGTTTTGGTCTCACAGTACACTTCTTTATTGTCCCACTGACTCCTGACTCTTACAACACGTTCTTTAGCAATTCTGGAAGATTTCCGAGTCTCTCTAGATGCCCAAGTTCAGGTTCCATATGTTGAAACAGATTGATATTTGGAATCCTTTTGAGGGGAGTGGGGTGCTTGTGATTTATGAAACTCTATTCTACACAAAAATCAAGGTTCCAGGAGGATGCTTCTTGTCTTCTATGATTTGGTCCTATTTCATGTGCTCACCTGGTTGGAAGTACATTCTATGCAATGAAAGCTGATGTCTCACTGCTGGTATGATAGCACTGAGCATTACTGTAAGTGCCGGTATTATTGAGGAGGTCGTGCCCCATAGCCCATGAACACCCATTCCCATTTCTCTTGTAAGATTCCTTAGCAGGAGGTCTGGCTCTAAGGGCTAGAGAATCGCAGTAACTCTCAGATGTACTCAACAATGTCTTAACTTCCCTGACCCAGTTACCAGGAACAAAAAGCCACTTACCCATGGGTCAAAGCCATTTTAACAAATCCTTTCCGCCTGAGGATGTACAGAGTGAAATTCCCAGGATTGGCATATAATGATTCTTTTGCACCCCCGAGAACAATGACTGAGATATTTCTACCTCCCTCCTTGCTCAATACATGTGATATACTTCTCTCGGAAACTGAGACTGGACCTTAGAAAATCAAACAGAAGGCACAATTAGTCATCTTTTTGCTTGGTGGATTGTTTGCTGGCCACACCTGGATGGTGGTACTCAGGGCTCACTCTTGGCTCTGCACTCACGCATCACCCCTGGCAGGGCTTGGAGGACGATGTGGGATACCAGGGATTGAACCCAGGTTGACTGTGTGCAAGGCAAATGCACTACTCAATGTACTATTGCTCTGACCCCCAATAAGATACAGCTTTTTAGCAGGTAGTGGGTGAGGTCACTTAAAATGCCTCTGATCAGTAAGATCTAAGACTAGCCGGGCTGGTTGTAACAGACTTCAAGCTTCAGCACTGACAGAGTCTTTTTTTTTTTTTTTTTTTTTTTTTTTTTTGCTTTTTGGGTCATACCCGGCAATGCACAGGAGTTATTCCTGGCTCTGCACTCAGGAACTACTCCTGGCAGTGCTCAGAGGACCATATGGGATGCTGGGAATCAAACCCAGGTCGGACGTGTGCAAGGCAAATGCCCTACCTTCTGAGCTATCACTCCAGCCCCCAACTGATAGACTCTTTTCACAGTGTTTTACTAATATACACGATGATTATCCACAGATAAATTTGGCAGTGGATGAACCGGAAGTTCATGCCAAGTTAATGAGCTGTTGTTCAACCAAATAGAGTCTCTCAAGTTGAAGTAAGAACTGGTGACGAAGCTTTGTTTTCGACATTCGCTAGTGTCTTGATGGTGTTTCTACTTACTTTTATCTTGGAATAGGGGTTTTTATTTATTTGAAAAAAAACCTTTCAATAGTTTAGAGTGGCCTGCACAGTCACTTCTGCACAGGTTACACTTCACCTGAGGTGAGAAAGATAGCAGGTTGCGGTTTAGTTTATATACTGCCATTACTTCAGGACACACGAGGGTCATTTTCTGTCTTTTATATTCATAAACTTGTACAATTTACAATAGTAGATCTCCCAAAGATCCTTGATAATTGTTTTCCTTCCACCTCTGGACACTCAGAATACATTCATTCATTAAATTACTAATTAAATTAACACTGATATGCCCATATTTCAGTCATAACAGTAGATACTTGAGGTGAAACAGATAAGGAGATAGTCTGTCTCTCCCTTGTGCAGGGGAGGCAAGAGATGTCTATCAAGCAAATGAAGAAATGAAAGGGTTGGAGGCCAAAGAGATAGTGAAGCAGGTAAGGCACTTGCCTTGCATGTGGCCCACCAGGGTTTACAGACCACCAAACCCCACCGGGAATGATCCCTGAGCACAGAGTCAGGAATTAATTAGCTTTGAACATAGCAAAGTGTAATCCCACCAGCGGCCAAGACTCAGAGACTATAAAAACCAACTCCCGGAAGAAGAACAGTGCAGTCTCCTGCCCCCGCGCCTGACTGTCCTCCGCCGCCGGGGCCCCTTGGAGGGGAGCGGGTTGAGCTTTCCTCCGGCAGCCAAAGACCTCCAGGACCAGCCACCACCATGCTGAGACCACTCTCCGCACACATGAAGGTACTGGCAGAGAAACAAAGTCACGCGGGTTCCGGGGCCGAGATCTTCAAGCCTACTCAGATTTGGGCCGAGCATCCACCCAGATCCTCCAAATTCCAGTAGGCGGGGGTCACACCCACCAGCTGGCCCCCTGGCGCCATGTAATCCCATCAGCGGCCAAGACTCAGAGACTATAAAAACCAGCTCCCGGACATCTTATTATGACATCTTATTATCTCATTCCTACTTTGGACAAACTGGCAGGCTACCGAATGTAGCCTGCCCACACGGCAGAGTCTGGCAAACTCCCTGTGGTGTACCCAATATGCCAAATACCAGTAACAATGATGGGTCTCATTCTCCTAAAGAGCCTTGAATATAATCTCAGGGCTAGGATGAAGGAGACGTCACTGGGGCCTGCTCGAGGCAATCGACGATTAACAGGATGATTTGTGATTTTTTTGTGATAGCAAAGTGTGAGCCCTCCCCCCAAACAAAACAAAGGGGGAAAAAACCCGAAAAACTAACAAAGAAATGTTCAGAAAAATACCTCACATATGATTATATGACATATGACATATGAGTATATGACACATGAGAATATGACATATGAGCCTCACATATGAGTAGACATATTCTTGGACACATCATAAGACACTCCCTACCCAGTCTCCATAATTACCACACCACATTTTATGGGGTTCAGATAGTAGGCAACAAATCATAGGGGGAAATATATATATGTGTGTGTATATACATATTTTCATATACATACATACATACATATACTGAGAGTATTGCTGCCTGCTCGACAGAGCCTGGCAAGCTCCCTGAGGCATATTTGCTATGTCAAAAACAGTAACAATAACAGGTCTCATTCCCCTGACCCTGAAAGAGCCCCCAATATGGCAGCATTGGGAAAAACGAGTAAGGAGAGGCTGCAAAAATCTCAGGGCTGGGATGAATAGAGATGTTACTGGCACCCGCTCGAGTAAATTGAGGAACAACAAGATGACAGTGATACAGTGATACAGTAATTCCCTCAGGGCAAAAAGGACAGAGATTTACTCTAAGAAACTTAAAACACAACTGGCTTTGGGAGGGAACGTTCTTTGTGGTCCTGTCACCCAAGACAAGGATTAAGAGCCTTCACTTACCTACACTCATCATGTATTCTCGGAAGATGGGATACCTGAACCAGTATGGCATCATGTGAAGATACACCGTGAAGTCAGGGAACAGCTTCTCAAGGTCTGAGTAATTGGTACAAAAAATTCCATAGGCTCCAGCAACAAGCACGCCATGAGGGTGAAACCCAAATATATAGTTATGGCTGGGATCCAGGTCCCAAGTTTTGATGAGCTACAGCATAATTGATATGACAAAAGAAAATGTGTCCTGATTACTTTCCAATACAAAACAAGAGAACTCATGATTGATTGAGGGGGGGGGTTGGGGTCACACTTGGCAACTCTTAGGGCTTACTCCTGATTCCATACTCAGGAATCACTCCTGGCCTGGCAGTGCTCGGGGGGTCATATGGGATGTCAGGGATTGAACCCAGGTTGGCCACATGCAAGACAAATGCTCTACCCACTGTACTACCACCCTCGCCCCATGATTATTCTTCTGTCAAGAGGAAATGGAAGAATATGATTTGTTTGACATCCCTGGGTGAGAATTATTCCCTCGTTTTTAAACGGTTTCCTCAGCCAATAGCCCTCACACATAGCCTTGAAAATCTAGCTGTGTAGCCTAAGAGCCCATGGAGAAGCTCCGACTGCGCTGCAGGATTTCTCCTACAAAGGCAAAAGCCAGT
The DNA here is from genome assembly GCF_029834395.1 of Sorex fumeus. Classification (NCBI taxonomy): domain Eukaryota; kingdom Metazoa; phylum Chordata; class Mammalia; order Eulipotyphla; family Soricidae; genus Sorex; species Sorex fumeus. The sequence continues at coordinate 41,866,167 of NW_026606071.1, read as the reverse complement.
CATATCTAGGGTGAAACCAATTTCTACTCATCTCCCAGCTCAAAGCAATAGAAGTTGATTTTACTCACATGAATTGGAAAGTACTCATTGAAGTACTTCCACACGGTCCAGCTTCTGACCCAGTTGGACCTCCTGCCTCCTTGCTCTGGTGTATGCCAGTCAAAGTACATCCACGTCAAGTAAGGGATGTAGAGGAACCAGTAATTGTAGAATATCAGGATCACAAAGATTACAACGCACACCTGTGCTGTAAGAAAGGAGACAACAGGGGCATCCGCTGCCATCACTGGACTGGATGGTCATGGGGCACACGAGGGGTTTAGGTCCGCAGAGTATGCCACCATGATCCCAGTGCAGGAGAGGTTAAGCACGAGACAACAATGACAAAAGGTTATCAAACACCTGCTGGAGGTAAACCATATTCCAAATAGCACTGTAGCACTGTCCTCCCATTGCTCATTGATTTGCTCGAGCAGACACCAGTAATGTCTCCATTGTGAGAATTGTTGTTATTGTTTTTGGCATACTGAATACGCCATGGGGAGTTTGCCAGGTTCTGCGGTGTGGGCGGGATACTCTTGGTAGCTTGCCGGGCTCTCCGAGAGGGACGGAGGAATCAAACCTGGATCAGTCACGTGCATGGCAAATGTACTACCCGCTGTGCTATCACTCCAGTCATATTCAAAGTAATGCAATAATTTTCTCTGCCAAAATATTTTCATTTAATCCTCAGAGTATGAATAAAGCAGTCATTAATTTTTTAAAATTCTTTCTTTCTTTCTTTTTTTCTTCCTTTCTTTCTTTCTTTCTTTCTTTCTTTCTCTCTCTCTCTCTCTTCTTTTTTAAAATTTTGATTTGGGGTAGGGTCCAAACACAGTGGGCTTGGGGAAACCATAGGGGATGTCAGGAATCCAACCTCGGTTGGCCTCATGCAAAGCAAATGCTCTACCTAGACTTAAAAGAAAAAATAAAATAGGTTGAGGCCAGAGAGATAGAAAAGTGGGCAGGGTAAAAGGCACGTGGAAAAATGCTCTACATCACTCATCATCAGGAGATGAAAATCAAAATAACAATGAGATATCATCTCACAACACAGCACACATCAAAAAGAATAAGAACAATGACTGCCAGTACAGATGTGGGGAGAAAGGGACTCTCTTTCATTGTTGATGGAAATGCCAACTGGTCCAGCCTTTCTGGAAAACACTATGAGCATTCCTTAAAAACTAGAAATTGAGCTTCCATATGGCCCAGCAATAACACTTCTGGAAATATATCCCAGGGGTGCAAAAAAGTACAGTAGAAATGACATCTGCACCTGTATGTTCATTGCAGCACTGTTCACAAGAGCCAGAATCTGGAAACAACCTGAGTGCCCGAGAACAGACATCTGGTTAAAGAAACTTTGATACATCTATAGCACTGTAGCACTGTCAGCCTGTTGTTCATAGATTTGCTCAAACGGACTCCAGTGACGTCTTCATTTTGAGACCTGTTGTTACTGTGTTTGGCATATTGAATACGTCACGGGTAGCTTGCCAGGCTTTGCTTTGTGGGCGAGATACTCTCGGTAGCTTGCTGGGCTCTCCAAGAGGGGCAGAGGAATTGAACCCAGCTTGGCCGAGCTGGCTGTGCACAAGGCAAACGCCCTACCCGCTGTGCTATCACTCCAGCCCTTGATATATCTACACAATGGAATACTATGGAACTTTTAGTAAAGATGAAGTCATGAAATTTGCTTATAGACTGGCATGGAAAGTATCATGCTGAATAAAATAAGCCAAAAAGAGAGGCACAGACATAGAATAACTGCACTCATTTGTGGAATATAAAAAAACATAATATGAAACTAACACCCAAGGACAGTAGAGACAAGGGCCAGGATTGCTCCATGGTTGGTAGCCTGCCACATGAGCTGGGGAAAAAAGGCAACCAGGATATAGAAGCTATGACTAAGTCAACGATGGTTGGAATGATTGCTCGGGATGGTAGGTGTGTGCTGAAAGTAGATAAAGGACCAAACACGACAGCCTCCCAGTATCTGTACTGTAAGCCATAATGCCCAAAAGTAAAGAGAGAGTAAGAGGGAAATTGTCTGAGAGTAAGAGGCAGGGGGAGGGGTGGAATGTTGGGGAGGGATACTGGGGACATTGGTGGAAAGTGTTCACTGGTGTAGGAATGGGTGTTTGACCATTGCATGACTGAAACTCAAACATGAAAACTTTGTAGCTGTATTTCATAGTGATTCAATTTTTAAAAAAGTGGGCAGGGAACTTGCCTTGTGAGCGGTGGGCCCAGGTTTTTATCCCCAGCACTTCTTATAGTCCCCTGAGCATGCGGAGTGATCCTGCATACCACAAGGTATAGCCCCCAAACACAGTAAAAAGAGTAAAATCATTTTATTTATTCATAGGAAACATGAGAGAGAAGAGAGATAGCAGAGAAAGAATCCCACGAAGTCCAGAGACAGTGCACTCTAAATTAGGCCATGCGGGTCCCTCTAGATCCAAGCATGTGAAGCTGCCAACATCCCCTTGCTGGCTTTTTTAATTTATTGAATCATTGTGAAATACACAGTTACAAAACTGTCCATGATTGGGTTTCAGTCATACAGTGTTCCATCACCCATCCCTTCATCAGTGTACATTTCCCACCATCAATGATTCTAGAATCCATCCAGCTCCACCCCATATGGCAGGCACTTTCTCTCTCTCTCTCTCTCTCTCTCTCTCTCTCTCTCTCTCTCTCTCTCTCTTTCCTTCTCCCCTTCTGGACATTGCAATACAGGTACTGAAAGGTTTGTCCCTTTACCTCCCTCCTTTCAGCACTCAGTTCTTGTCCAGAGTAAAAATTTCCAACTATCTTTGTCATGGGCTGGAGCGATAGCACAGCGGGTATGGCATTTGCCTTGCATGCAGCCAACATGACCGACCCGAGTTCGATTCCTCCGCCCCTCTCGGAGAGCCCGGCAAGCTACCGAGAGTATCTCGCCCGCATGGCAGAGCCTGGCAAGCTCCCGTGACATACTCGATATGCCAGACACAGTAACAAGTCTCACGATGGAGACGTTACTGGGCCCGCTCGAGAAAATCGATGAACAACGGGAGGACCGTAACCGTGACTGTGATCTTTGTCATAGTGGTCCCTTCCCTATTTTAGCTGCCCTCTCCCCCACCACCACTTGTGGCAAGCATCCAACCACAACCATTCCTTCTGGTCCTTATTTTGACTGTCCTGGCGTTTTCATCTCATGTTTTTTAATATATCCCATAAATGAGTCCCACCAATGAGTAGAGATTCTATGTGTCTTCTCCCTCTCCCTCTGATTCATTTCACTTAGCCTAATAATCTCCAGGTCCATCCATTTATACATGAATTTCATGACTTCATTTTTTCCTGGGGGGGGGGCGAATACATAGTATTCCATTGTGTAGATGAACCATAGATTCTTAATCTGCTTACTGGCTTTTTATAGATGAGAAAATAGAGACGTGGAGATACCTGGTGAACTGCTGTAGCCACATAGGTTGGAGGATGTGATTTGTGTAAATTCAAAGTCCACTCCCCAACTGCATGGCCCCTCCTCACCACCCAGCACTTAGTCTGGAGGGATCACGAAAGGGATGAAGAGGACTTCCGGCTCCCCATGTCACCTGGACAGAGTAGCCTTTGCCCTAAATCTCGTGCAGAGGCACAGCCAGAAACCAAGCTGATTCCCAGTTACAAATGGCACAGAAGGGACCAACCCTCCCAGCTCATGAATCACTTCTTGGACCATTTCATAACAACATGGTTTATGATCTGAAAATAGCTTGAAATTACATAAAACCAAAAATGCCCAAACTCAGTCTGAGGGCCAGAAAGATAACACAGAGGTGAAGGCATTTGACTTGGATTTGAACAAAGAAATGACCCAACTTGACCTGAGAGCCGAAAAGATAGCGCAGAAGTTAAGTCACTTGCCTAGGGTTTGAGCAAAAAATGACCCAACTTGACCAGAGAGCCAGAAAGATAGCACACAGGTGAAGGCACTTGCCTTGGGTTTGAATAAAAAATGATCCAACTTGATCTGAGAGCCAGAAAGATAGCACAGAGATGATGGCACTTGCCTTGAGTCTGAGCAAAAAATGACCCAACTTGACCTGAGAGCCAGAAAGATAGCACAGAGGTGAAGGCACATGCCCTGAGTTTGAGCAAAAAAAAAAGTGACCCAACTTGACTTGAGAGCCAGGAAGATAGCACAGAGGTGATAGCACTTGCCTTGGGTTTACTCCTCAAGCCCGTGTTCTCCTGTGAACACACATCTCCCTTGCTTGTCTCCTGGTTCTTTTGCTTGCCTATCTCTACTCTGGAGAAGACTGTGTTCTCCTGAACACATCCGCTCTCTTTATCTCTACTCATACCTTTCTAAGCAAGTTTCATTCAATAAAAACTACCTTGCTTCTAGGGCTAGAGTGAGCTAGGGACAGAAATAGCAGGTAGCTGGGGCTGGAATGATACCACAGTGGGTAGGGCGTTTGCCTTGCATGCAGCTGACCCAGGTTCGATTCCCAGCATCCCATATGGTCCCCCTGAGAGCCTCCAGGAGTAATTCCTGAGTGCATGAACCAGGAATAACCCCTGTGCATCGCCGGGTGTGACCCAAAAAGCAAAAAAAAAGGAGGGGCTGGAGCAATAGCATAGTGGGTAGGGCAGTAGGGTGTTTGCCTTGTACGAGGCTGACCCAGGTTCGATTCCCAGCATCCTATATGGTTCCCAGAGCACCGCCTGGAGTAATTCCTGAGTGCAGAGCCAGGAGTAATCCCTGTGCATTGCTGGATGTGACCCAAAAAGCAAAAAAATAAAATAGCAGGTAGGAAGTTTGCCTTGCACATTTCTGACCCAGGTTCAATCTCCAGCACTGCATATCGTGCCCCCAAGCCTACCAGGAGTGACTCCTGAGCCAGGAGTAAGCCCTGAGTACCACTAAGTATAGCCTGAGTACAGCCTAAAAACAATCTAATAAAATAAAGGGTACTTGCCTTGAATACAGCTGCAGCCACAACCATGGTTCAAATCCTGGCAACTGCATATGATTCTCAGAGGTGTGGCCCCTGGTGGAACTCCTACCTGGCAGCAGAGAGTGTGCTTGCCTTAAACCAATACATTTAGCCAAGTTAGCAATATTTTTTAGTGATTTTTCATATATAAAAAGAGAGTTCTACAAAGAGAAATATATTAATGAGAAGGGGAGGAGCATACAGCTTGATGGCCTGTTCAATACATGCTCCCTATCTCTATGGCTTTCAGCAGTGTCTTTGCCTCTCTCTCTTCTATTATGTGCCTCAGTTTCTAATCTAGGGCTTCCTTTATTCCCCCTAAGTCTAATCAAGTCCTACCATCATTGATGGCTGGAGTGATAGTACAGTGGGTAGGGAGTTTGCCTTGCACGCAGCCTAACCCAGGTTTGATTCCCAGCATTCTATGGTCTCCTGAGCACGGCCAGGAGTAATTCCTGAGTGCAAGAACAAGGAGTAACCCCTGTGCATTGCTGGGTGTGACCCAAAAAGCAAAAAAACAAATCCAGTTCTACCATCTTTGTGAAAAAATAGCCTTGCCCCCAAAGGTTCCGCCATGGTATTTGAGTCAGATCACTTTGACTTCTTACCATTTTAGAGACATAGATTCAGAGAGAGAGAATTTTTCCAATCCAAACAGAACCTGCATTTTAATTTATGGGAATAGAAATCAATCAATTCCCCCAGGAAAGGTTGAACTCAAATATAGAAGTGATCTCCCAGAAGTGGAAAGGTTTCTCCAGGATAGATCAAAGATATGTGAGAAGTCAAGATTAAGAAAGCTTGTACACTCCAGCCTAGGTGAGGCATTTCGTTACGTCCCAAAAGAATGTATCCATGACTCCACAACAGAAGGCAAGAGAGGGTGGCCTCTGTCCTAATTCCTATCAGGAGCATTTTGTTTTCCTTCACCTTTCTCTTTCTTCTTTCTACACAAGTCTGAGTGTTGACAATTTACCAACAGTTCACTCCTCTCCTGTGCTTTTTATTTTGATACAAATAAGTAAACAGGTAAAATGGAATATGCCAAATTCTGAACAATGATTATCTTAAGTTGGGAATACAAACTTTTTCTAATTTTCTCTTAGAAAAAAACTTCCCCATTTTTTTTCCCTAATAGCTTGCATTGATTTGATTTTTTTTTCTTAAAGGACAAAATGTCTCCACCCATGGGCAAAACTGAATAAAACTCTTTTAAAAACTTGCCTTTTACGAAAGAACAGGTTCATTGATACCATGGCTTTGTTAAAGTTTCAGGAGCAAACTGCATCAGAAAAATACTGTGAAGACTATTGACAGTTTTAATTCTAATAAGAACAATTCCTTTAACACCTTCAAGCTGTATGTGTATCTTCCCATCTGGATCAAAAGACGCTTGTATTTCTGCCCTTATGGGACTATGTTTATTTTAATCCTTTAACATAGTGTGGAGAAAGAAACTGGGAATTCAGAGAAAAGCAACAATCCTGTAGCCTGCCACATATTGGTCCTTCTTAAAACTCCACAGGAAAGCAAGCAATCTATTTAAGACAGTACAAATAATATATCAACTTCATTCAACAAAGATTTTAGAAACGGGAAGGAAATATATGGAGAAGATACTCAACATGTTGGTCTTTGGGGGAATGCAAGCCAACTACAGTCACAATGGGACAACATGACATGCCTTGTAAAGCCCCAAACATGAAGAAGAAAACAGACTCTAACAAGAGACAGCAAAGGCATGGAGAAATGGGGACTCATGCCCTGCTCATGGGAATGTAAGTTGGGACAAGCACTTTAGAGGAAATTATGGAGATCACATGGCTCTTTCTCCTGGAAGGAGGCATAACGAAACCTGCCATAGACATGCCACCGGACGCTGCGCTAGGCTGTATCACTCGGGGCGCCCCAGAGGGAGAGGGCAGGTGAGAGCCCTCCCTGCCCCAAGGGACCCAGCCCCAGGAACCGGAAACCTCCAGAACCCAACCGCCGCCAAATTCAAGGCCGCTCCCCACATGCTCAGCCAAGTCTCACACATGAGTGAACATATTCTTGGACTATGCGGCTGCATTTGTGGCTGCATGACACATCATAAGACACTTCCTAACGATTTTCTGTATGTACCACACCACATTTTATGGGGTTCAGATAGTAAGCAACAAATCATAGAGGAAAAAAATAATATATATATACATATATAAATAGCACAGTGGGTAGGGCATTTGCCTTGCACGCAGCCAACCCAGGTTCGATTTCTCCGTCCCTCTCCAAGAGCCTGGCAAGCTGCCAGGAGTATCTTGCCCACACAGCAGAGCCTGGCAAGCTCCCCATGTCATATTCAATATGCCAAAAACAGTAACAACAAGTCTCACTTCGTGTTCCTGGAGCAAGCAGATGCCATTGGCTACGCTAGCATGTGACAGGGATGAGTGGAGACCTACTGGTGCACACTCGAGCAAATTAATGAATAATGGGGTGACAGTGCTACAGTGCTATATACATATTATATATATAATATATATATATGAAAGCTCACATCACTCAACCTTTAACAACATGTTAGTGATATCCTAAAGAATGTCTTAATGGGTCCTGCCAAAATAGAACAATATTCACAGTTTTCTATATGAATACTTTTTTAAATAAGCATTTGCAGTGGTTCTTCATAACAGACAATACAAAATACATTATTTCAGCTGTGCTTTGGGACAGGGATAGTGGCTTGAGATGGAAACATCCCAAATTTGGTGGTGGGAAGGTGTAATAGTGGTGGGATTGGTGCTTGAATATTAAATATAATTGAATATTGTGAACTACCTTACAAATTTTTTAAAAAAATTTAAAAAATAGAGGAAGTTATGGGAGTGTCTTGAAAAGTTAAGTCTGTCTCTACCACGCCATGATCGACCATTCTATTCCTGGAGCAATAGCACAGTGGGTAGGGCGTTCGCCTTACACGCGGCCAACATGGCCGACCTGAGTTCGATTCCTCCGCCCCTCTCGGAGAGCCTGGCAAGCTACCGAGAGTATTCGATATGCCAAACACAGTAACAACAAAGTCTCCAATGGAGACGTTACTGGGCCCGCTCGAGCAAATCGACGATCAACGGGAGGGCCTTTACCTTTTTACCTTACCCAAGAATAAAGAAGCATTTATCCATAAAACTTGTAAGGAAAAGTTCACAGCGGTGGTAATCACACTACCTACAGCTCAAATATTCATCAGTAGGTGCATGGACAAACTGCAATATACCTGGTCTCTAGAATACCACTTCAAAATAAAACAAAACAAAGAAAAAAAGCAATGAAGCTTTTATATACACAAGAATAAAAGGTAAAGGTAAAGGCCCTCCCGTTGATCGTCGATTTGCTCGAGCAGGCCCAGTAACGTCTCCATTGGAGACTTTGTTGTTACTGTGTCTGGCATATCGAATACGTCACGGGGAGCTTGCCAGGCTCTGCCGTGCGGGCGAGATACTCTCGGTAGCTTGCCGGGCTCTCCGAGAGGGGCGGAGGAATCGAACTCGGGTCGGCCATGTTGGCCGCTTGTAAGGCGAACGCCCTACCGCTGTGCTATCGGAGTGATACATAAGAATAAATCTCAAAATAATTACTTCGAGTGAAAGAAGCCAGACCGAGCCCCCCCACCCCACCCCCCAAAAAAACACATGTGTGAAGTGACTCCATGTATATAAAACACTAGAAAATAAAAAGTAATCCGTGGCAGGAGAGATCTCTCAACAGGCTCAGCTCTTGCTCTGCATGCAGGAGGCCCAGCCAGGGGGACCCGTGAAAACCCCAAGGGTGACCCAAAAGTGAAAAAGGAAGACCAAAGCAAAGTAATCTGCATAGTAGAAAGCATCTTGGTATAAGCCTGTACTCACCCTTGTGCCTTGTGCAGGAGCCATGCTAAAATCTTTTCTGTATTATTCCAGTTTTTGTCTATGTGCTGCCGAAGTAAGCACAGATTGTATCTGCTTGAAATTTGAAGGAGGGGATGGAAATGAGGGTGACCAGAGGGATATCAGAAATCTTTGCTGAGAATGGCTAAGTATCTAAATTATGGCGTTAGGATGATGGGATTCGTGGGTATATATGCATCACGATTTATCAAGTGAAACATTTTAAAATGTGTGCTGTTTGCTGCAAGTCTCGATAAGGCAAAGAAATGGATTCATTCAGTAAAAGATGAGAGATTTCCTCTGTGTTCTTAAGCAAGATAGCTTTTGCATTTCTATGTCCTCATCTAAAAATTGAAAAGTTCTAGTGGACTAGACAGAGTTCAGTGGGTAAGGTGCTGCTTAGCGGGCAAACAACCCCTGTTCCAACACTGGTGTCAGATATGGTCCCCTGAACATCACCAGTAGTAGCCCCTTAGCATCACTGGGTGTGGCCCAATTCTTCCCCCAGCCCTATGCCCCACAAAGAAACAACAACCAAGACACCCTGAATAATCCTATCTACGTGGTTATAAAAGTAGTCAATCGATGTCGTGCTCTACATTAGTTATGGACTTTGCAGTTAACATGTTGGTAGCATATAAGCTAATAAGTCATGTTTCCACTTCCTTAATATTAAGAGTGGTTGAGAAGCTGATCCAACAATCTCACTTTGGGGTACTTATTTAAAGCAAATAAAGTCATTTCTTTCAGGAGATATTTTTACCCTGTGTTCAGTGCAGCATTACATAAAACAAGACAGGGAAACAACCAGGTGTCCATCTACAGATAAATGACTATATGATATATATATACATATATATAATGGAATATTGTTTATCCATTAAAAGCTCAAAGAAATCCTGCCCTTTGAAAGATCATGGATGGATGTTGAAGGCATGAGGTCTGGAGTATAAATCAAAGACAAACACTGCAGCATCTCATTTATTTTAAACCAACAAACCAACAACTACCTATCCCATGGTTAGGGAACAGATTGGGAATTAGAGGCAAGAGGAGAGCGGGGTGAGCAGTGGATGAAGAGGTCACAAATACACAACTTTTCAGTGATAAGTAAATCCCAGGGATGCAATGTATTATATGGTGATTATAGCGAATAACACTATCATGTATATTTGAAAGTTGTTAACAGAATAAATCTTAAATGTTCTCATCACAAGAGTAAAATTACCATTGGGTGATGGATGCTAAGTTTATTGTGGTAATCATTTGCAACATATGTATATAACAAATCATTAAGCTGCACGCCTAAAATTAATCAGTGTTGTAAGACCGACTGTCAGATACTAACATTTATCTCAAGGAAACAGTGTTTGACTTCATGACTTGATGAAACATTATTTTTTAATATAGCTCAGTGCTACTAACTTACAATCACTCCTTGATGATGGAAAGATAATGCATTCCAAGGCATTGATTTAGAGATCTTTCAATAGAGAGTAAATAAAAGCTTCTTTGTAGTAGATCTTTGGCAATATCTACTACATCAATACCTTGATTTAAAATAATTAAATGTTAATCTTTTATCGTTCCTTTTGAATAAGAACTGAATTTTGGCCCTAGATGATAGGAGTGGAGGATGATTCCTTGCATAAATTCTAGCTATTAAGTTAAAAAAAAAGTATAGAATTAAAAAAAATCACTATTTTGCAGTCTCCAGTAAAGTAGGTAATTCAGGCAAAGATCTTTTTTCTCTTTTCTTTTTTAAATTTTATTTTTCAATGAATCACCATGAGGTACAGTTACAGACTTACAAACTTTCATGCTTACGTTTCAGTCATACAATGATCCAGTACCCATCCCTCCACCAGTGCCCATTCTCCACCACCAATGTTCCCAGTATCCCTCCCTCAACCCATTCTCTTCCCCCACCTCTGCGGTCGGCACACTGCTTTATACTCTTTTTCTCCTTTAGGGTGTTGTGGTCTGCAATGCACGTATTAAGTGGCTGTCATGTTTGGTCTATAGTCCACTTTCAGCACACATATCCCATCCCAAGTGGGCTCTCCAAACATCCTTTACTTGGTGGTCCCTTCTCTATCTGAGCTTTTCCCCCAGCATGTGAGGCCGGCTTCCAAGCCATGGAGCAATTCTCCCGGTCCATATCTCTACTATCCTTGGGTGTTAGTCTCCCATTCTGCTATGTTATAGTCCACAAATGAGTGCAGTCCTTCTATGTCTGTCCCACTCTTTCTGACCCAATTTCACTTAACATGATACTCTCCATGTTAATCCACGTATACAGGCAAAGATCTTTAAGGGGGACTTCACCCCATAGAGAAAGGTAATTGTCCACAGAGTAACTTTTGTTTGTAGCCTAATACATATATATGTATATATTTAATTGAATCACTGTCACTGTGCTCCAGTTGTTCATAGATTTGCTTGAGCAGGCCCAGTAACATTGTGAGACTTGTTATTGTGTTTGGCATATCAAATAACGTCATGGGTAGCTTTCCAGGCTTTGCTGTGCGGGCGAGATACTCTCAGTAGCTTGCTGGGCTCTCCAAGAGGGGTAGAGGAATCGGCCACGTGCAAATGACCTACCCACTGTGCTATTGTGCTATTGCTCCAGCACACACACACACACACACACACACACACACACACACACACAGAGTCTCCTACCCTGTGCCTGACCCCACCAGGGCCCAACAGCTGAAGACCTCCGGGCCCCAGCCAAGGCCATACTGGGACCACTCTCCACACACTTGGATGAGCCTCACGCATAAAAGAACTGGCAGAGAAACCCAGGTGTATGGGACCCGGGGCTGAGATCTCCAAGCCTGCATGGTTTGGGAATAGACCTGCCAGTAGCTAGACAGTTACACCCACCAACTGCCGTGTAACCCCAACAATGGCCAGGATCCAGAGATTATCATACTCAGCTCCCGGAAGTGCGTGGCTGCATTTGCGGCCGCGCAACATCTTATTATCTCATTCCTACTTTGGACAAACTGGCAGGCTATGGAATGTAACCTGCCCACACGGCAGACTCTGGCAAACTGCCCGTGGTATACCCAATATGCCACATACCAGTAACAATGATGGGTCTCATTCTCCTAACCCTGAAAGAGCCTGAATATGGCACTTTTAAAAAAAATCTCAGGGCTAGGACGAAGGAGATGTTATTAGGGCCTGCTCGAGGCAATCGACGAACAACAGGATGGTCGTGATCGTCGTGATATATATTCGAATCTCTGGGAGATACAGTTACAAAGTTGTTCATGAATGGGTTTCAGTCATCATCTGTCCCTTCACCAGTGTACATTTCCCATCACCAGTGTCTCCAGTTTCCCTCCCAACCCCTCCCCCCAGCCTACTTCTATAGCAGGCACTTCCCCCCTTTCCTTTGGGATATTATGGTTTGCAGGATGTGTATCGAAAGGTTATCATGTTTGTCCCTTTACCTACTTTCGGCAGTCAATCCTCGTCCAGAGTGATCATTTCCAACTACTTTTGTCATAGTGTTCCCTCCGCTATCCTAGCTTCCGTCCCCCGACCACCACTTGTTGTAGCCTGCCTACTACCTGTCCTCAGATTCCCTCCCACCGAGACCCGCTGATCAGTCTTAGACATCGAGAACTTGACGATCAGATACTACTGCATTCTAGAGAAATAAAATATGAGGTACTCAACAACAAGCCAGGAGAGGTCTCACCAACAAAGATTTCACCTAAATCTAATCAAGTCTGTAGATCTAACTTCCATGTTAGAAGAAATACAGAAGATAAAGCTACCAGTTAACACCACAAGAAGGAAACCTAGGAGGCAAGACATCTTGCAGATCAATAACTTGTTTCCTTCAATGTTTCACTGACAAGAAAAGCAATGGGGTGGTACTGTTCTGAACCTAAACAGAAGACAGAAGAACCAAATGCAACACATTTGGGTCCTGGTTCCAATGAACCCCTTAAATTATGGGGCATAATTTAGGAAATTTGAACAAGAACTTAATTTAGAAAATTTGGAGTAGTTAATGTCAAGTATAATATGTACACCCATGTTACTGTGATTAAATAATAGGAATTTGGGGTGGGAGTCTGCACACCCATTGGTACCCAGGGGTTACTTCTGGCACTGTGTTCAGGAAACACTCACAGTGATGCTCGAAGAACCATAAGCAGTGCTGGGTATCGAACCTGGGTCAGCCACATGCAAGGCAAGTGCCTTAACCACTGTACTATCTCTCTAGTCCCATAATATATATAATATATAGTTTTACCTATGCATAAGGATAAAATATCACATCATTTGTTTAAGATACTTTTGCAGGCAGAAAAGCTAACTCATCAAGCTGAACACATGCAAGCTGTCACACGTATGAGACCCTGGGGTCAATCCCTCTCTTCACATGGATTTGATAATAAACAAATACATTTTATTTTAAATATTAAAACAAATTCTTTGATTTAAGGAAGGCCTTTGATTCTGTTGAGATGGAAGCGGTCACTGAAGCCCGAGCCAATCAGGACATTAAAACTCAATACATCAGAATCCTCCGTGAGCTGTATTACGGATTCACTACCAGGATCTCACCATTCTACAAATAAGTAATCATCCATGTCAAGAGAGGGGTTCGGCAGGGTGATACCATTTCACCGACACTCTTCAGTGCCACCCTCGAGAACATCATGCGACGACTGGAATGGGAAGGAATGGGAATGAAGATAGATGGTAGGCAACTACACCACCTCCGCTTTGCTGATGACATTGTTTAAATAACACCAAACATTAGCCAAGCGGCACAAATGCTGGCCGACTTCGACCATGAGTGTGGAAAGGCCGGACTACAGCTGAATCTTACGAAGACGATGTTTATGAGAAACAGCCTCGTTCCTGACGCCCCATTCGCTCTCAATGGAACGACCATCTCCGAATGCAACAGCTATGTGTACCTAGGTCAAGAAGTCAACGTGACAAATGACCTGGCACCCGAGCTGCACAGGAGGAAGAGAGCGGCTTGGAACGCCTTCAAGAGCGTCGAAGAAATAGCTAAGAGGATGAAGAACCTCCAGCTCCGGGCACATCTCTTTGATTCCACTGTTCTTCCTGCATTAACATATGCCTCAGAGACCTGGGCCCTACACAAACAGGATGAGAACGCTATTCGGGTCTCCCAAAGAGGAACTGAAAGAGCTATGCTTGGAATATCACGTTTCACTCAAATGAGAGAAAGAATCTGGAGTTCCAACCTCCATTGACGATCAAGAATCAGGGACGCTGTCTCGTTTGCCAAGCTATCAAAAATCAGATGGGCTGGTCACGTAATGAGATTTAGAGACAACCGCTGGACTAGAGCCGTTACTGACTGGATTCCACGGGATGTCAAAAGACTGCGTGGCCGCCCACCTACTAGATGGTCAGACTTCTTCATCATGACCATGAACGATCGGTTTGAGGCTTTTCGTGTTCCTAAAACGAACAGATGCCATTGGGCTACACTAGCACGCGACAGGGACAAAAGGAGACGTTACTGGTGCCCGCTTGAGCAAACTGACGATTAACGGGAAGTCAAGTGATCAAGTGATTAAAACAAATAATATTTAAATGGGCTGGAGCAATAGCACAGTAGATAGGGCGTTTGCCTTGCATGCCATCAACCCAGGTTCGATTCCTCCACCCCTCTCGGAGAGCTCAGCAAGCTACTGAGTGTATACTGCCCACACGGTAAAGCCTGGTAAGCTACCTACCCAAGATGTATTTGATATGCCAAAAACAGTAACAACAAGTCTCACAATTTGTTGTGAGACATTACTGGTGCCCACTCGAGCAAATCGATAAACAATGGGAGAACAGTGCTAAAGTGCTAATATTTAAATAAATTTTATTTTTAAAAAATAAACATCAAAAATCAATAAAAATTAATAAATGTAAACGCCACAGTTCGGGTTCCCCAAGCATTGCTAAAAACAACATCCCCCAGTGCAGAACCAGGAGTAACCTTCAAGCATCACTCATACAGCTCCCAAAAAAGCAAACAAGCAAATAAAATAACTTTTCCAAAATAGGTGATGAAATATAGAAAATTGTTAACAAATAATTACAAGCCATGGTAATGGGTAGATGAGGTCATACTCTGCTACTGTTCTATCTATGACTTTTTTTTTTGGCTTTTGGGTCAAACCCAGTGATGCTCAGGGGTTACTCCTGGCTCTGCACTCAGGAATCACTCCTGAAGGTGCTTGGGGACCACCTGGGATGCCAGGGATCAAACCTGGGTCAGCCGCATGCAAAGCAAATAACACTCTAGCCACTGTACTATCACTCCAGTCTTTGTCTATGACATTTTTCTTAATAAAATTTCCAAAACATATACTACCAAGTAATGCACTGTTGCTTGGCAAACACAAATGCCTGCCTTCAAAGTGCTTCACCATTCTGACTTGGGAGCCACTGCCATTCAACTCCAGTGAGGAAAGAACCACACCATGGGCCCACTAACCCACCAACCTGGGATGTGTGCAGCTACATGCCTGGAACCACATCACCCTGAGCAAGTGACCTCACCTCCGAAGCACCAAGGTGGCCTTACCTTATAGGGTTGCATAAAAGCAGGGATATCAGCATGGATAGAGACCAATATTCAAATATTTATCTTTTTGGGGGGAGGGGTGTGTGGGATGAAGCCTAGGGTCTCATCCTAGAGAAGTCTATCCTTCCTACTGGCTACCCCCACTTACAGAATATTCAACCTGTCCTTCCCAAGGCCCAGACATGTGCTGGGTGCCCCCTGGCAGGATGGAGGTGACAATACTGACCTTTCTCAGGCAATCACAGCTGCAGGAAGTAACACCATAAAATGAAAAGGCCAATGGGTTATCAGAGGCACTGAGGAATGAGCAAGGCCACTGTTCATGTGCAAACTCCCGGAAGAGAGGGACACAGAATGTCTCAATCCCGCTCCAGGCTGTCTTCACTGGGTCAACTCAGAGGGGGATGGACTGAGTTTCCCTCCCCGCCCCAAGCAGAACCCCAACAGCCGAAAACCTCCAGAACCCAACCAAGCAGGTATGCCCAAGGCCACTATCCACAGGCTTGGACAAGTCTCACCTATGAGGGAACCTGCAGAAAAACCCAGGTATTCAAGACACATAACTGAGATCTCCACCCCCCTACCCCCGCTCAGAATGGGACTGGGCCTCCTCCCCCAAGCTCCCCAGTTTTCCAGTAGCTTGGCAGTCACACCCCAAACTGCCCTGGCACCATATAACCTCATCCATGGCCAAGATCCAAACACAAACAAAACACAGTCCTCCTGTTGTTCATCGATTTGCTCGAGCAGGCCCAGTAACATCTCCGTTGTGAGATTTATTGTTACTGTGTTTGGCATATCCAATACGTCACGGGTAGCTTGCCAGGCTCTGTCATGCGGGCGAGATACTCTCGGTAGCTTGCCGGGCTCTCCGAGAGGGGCGGAGGAATCAAACCCGGCTCGGCCGGGCTGGCTGCGCACAAGGCAAACGCCTTACCGCTGTGCTATCGCTCCAGCCCAGAGACCACAAAATAAAGCTCCCAGAAGAGAGTGAAGCACAATGTCTTGGAGACAGCAGAGTGATGGAAGCAGGAACTTGGGAAGAAGACAAGTTTGCTTTCCAGTATTTTTCCCCCCTAGCTATGTGGCATTGAATGAGTTCTTTTGTCTCCTTTGTGCACAGAAGGCAGAAACCATCCTGAGCAAAGGCCCTTAGCTGGGAAGATGATACTGTACACAGGGTGTGGAGATCACAGCAGCAAGCACCTGGCGGACATGAAGCCCTGAGTGTTCCACGTTGCTACTGTGACTGTCCCTCCGATCCAGACAAAGGTGGTGGAATGATTCTAGCGTGCAGCCAGGGCTAACAACCACTGATCCCTGCCCTTCAAGAGATAACACTTCAGGTGTGTATACCTCAGGCTGGAGGAGAACTCAAAGGACTTGAGCACACATGGGGCATTCACAAGGCCTGGGGTTCAATGCCCCGAGCACTGCACAGCTTCCTGAATGCACCAGGTAGAGGAAGACAGTCCTAGCCCCCCCCCCCTCCCCACCCCAGGGTAAACTGGCACAATGCAAGCAGAAGTTTATTGTTATCATTATTATTGTACTGTAGCACTGTAGCACTGACCTTCTGTTGTTCACTGATTTGCTCCAGAGGGCACCAGTAACGTCTCCATTTGAGACTTCTTGTTACTGTTTTTTGGCATAGCGAATATGCCACGGAGAGCTTGCCAGGCTTTGCCGTGCGGGCAGGATACTCTTGGTAGCTTGCCGGGCTCTCCGAGAGGGAAGGAGGAATCGAACTCCCGTCAGCCATGTGCAAGGCAAATGCCCTACCCACTGTGCTATCGTTCCACCCATTATTATTGAGGACTCCATAACATCCATCCCGTGATCTAATAACCTGCAGAGGATTTAAGTTCCTACAGAAAGGGTTCCTGAAAAGTCCTTTTCTCTCATACCTCTCCTACAAGCTTTCTTTTACTGCAAGAACAGAATAGACCTGGAAGAGAGAGCGAGCGAGAGAGAGAGAGAGAGAGAGAGAGAGAGATGTGGGGGGGTAGGGCAGAGACTCCGGGTGGGGTTAAGGAAACATTGGGGGTAAGCCACAAAGCCCTCATCCACCGCCAATCTCTCTAGGCTCCCAACTTGAACCCCAATAAGTGCACACACCTGGGTGGCAGATTTGAGCCACCACGCAGTGAAATTCAGTGTTGGGGACCATCCCCTCGGCTGCAAGGCATTGTAGCAAGTGAAAACTCTTGAGTAAGGAAAAAACTAGTCCTGTCATTTGTCAAGAGGGCAAGAGAAGGGCTGGAGCAATAGCACAGAGGGTAGGGTGTTTGCCTCGCATGCAGCCGACCCAGGTTCAATTCCCAGCATCCCATATGATCCCCCGAGCACCACCAAGAGTGATTCCTGAGTGCATGAACCAGGAGTAACTCCTGTGCATCCCCGGGTATGACCCCCCCCCACCCCCCAAAAGAGGGCAAAGAGAGAAAACGACCAGACACATTCAGTGTGCACCGTCTAGGAACCAGTATTTTGGGGAACGGGCTTACCAATTTGCCAGAGGCGGGAGAGCCGCACTCTTCAGGTGGAGGATTTGCCCAGATCCATCCAGCTGCACACTTACCATCTGCGCCCTTTTATTGGCACCGAGAGAGGGCACAGCAGATGTGGCTCAGGGATGTCTCCTGGGGATGCTGGGGGCAGAGTTGGGAACTGAATGCAGGACTGAATGAATGCACTCTCTCTCGGGTCCATCTGCACCATTGGTCTGCACCCTTTTTTTTTTTTTGGCGTTTTGGGTCACACCCCGCGATGCACAGGGGTTACTCCTAGCTCTGCACTCAGGAATCGCTCCTGGCGGTGCTCGGGGTGACCATACGGGATGCTAGGAATCGAACCCGGGTCGGCCACGTGCAAGCCCAATGCCCTAGTCGCTGTGCTATAGCTCCAGCCCCTGGCTGCACCTTTGGTTGTGGGTTCACCTCATTTGCATTTATTTGGGGCCACACCCAGTGGGGCTCGGGGTACCCCGGTGGGGGTGCGTGCCAAGCACACTCCCTACTCGCTGTACTGGGGTCATGCGGGAAGAGAAATCCAAGTCCCAAGCTGGGTATCCCCCCCCCCCCCCCCCCCGGCCCCCGGGACCCGGCGGGATGGATGGTCCGGGGCGCGGAGCCGAGCTCCGGTGGTGCCACCGGGCGGTGGGGGAACGGTGTGCGGGGGCGGGGAAGGGAGGCGTAGGGAGGGTCTGACTCCAGCTTACCGATTACCAGGAAGGTCAATACCCACAGCAGCACGGCGGCCGTCTGCAGCCGCCGCGCCAGCGGGACGTTGAGAGGCGCGAACTGGATCCTCATGGTCCGGCCGGCTGGGACGGGTGCGGACGGTGCGGACGGCAGGAAGCGCGTGGCGCGTGGCTCGGCCGCACTCTGCGTGGGGGCGTCGGCCAGGCAGCCCGAGAAATCGGGGTAGGTAGGTGCCTGCAGGGAGAGGACGCGGCCCTGCCCAGCCCGAGGGCGGCCAATCGCCGGAGCGCGCGCTGCACACGCGCCCCGCGCGCCCTGCGGCGCTCGCCCCGTCGGGCCCCAGGCGCGGGCAACCCTGCCCGGGGTTGCAGCGCCTGCCCCGGGGACTCTCCACCGCTGTTGTGGAGCTGATGGATCAATCGCGCGCCCCTCCCCGGTTCACAGCATCAGCCTTTAAACCCACGCCTTCCTCCGAACCAGGCTTGGTGCCGGGAGTGGGAGTGGCCGTCCCGCTGCAGATAAGCTCGGCTGGAGATAGATGCGCATTGACCCAATTGTGTCTTACTGGGCTGTGTCTTCCACAAGAGGGGCGTGGTGGTGGTGGGGGGTGGGGTGGGGGGGTACAACCTACTCAGTCCAGACTCCTGAGATCCTTAGATCTGCGTGAGAGACCTGGAAACCTCCCCATTCCAGGTGATGCTCAGGGATTACTCTGGGCTCTGCACTCCTCAAGCGACGCCGAGGGTCGAACCCGGGTGGACCGCATGCAAGGCAGACGCCCTACCCTCTGTACTAGCGCTCTGGCGCCCACCTTCCTCTTCAACACGCGGTGGTGGTACCTAACAGGGCTGAGAAACCGAGCCCTGGGTGCCCGAGCTATACATTTCAACCAGGCACTCAGCCATTGATTGCACTCTGAGGAATGATTCCATTCTGAGTTATGGCTGGGGTGGGGGTGGGAGATATGTACCCCTGGGCGCTGTAATTCCAGGTGAAGCCCCACTGAGAACGGCTGGTAGGTTCTAGGACTTAGGCTCAAGGAAGTCCCAGCAAAAAGGTCCTGGCCTTAAATGCACAGTATGATGAACCTATCTGATTAGCCACAGGTGTCTTCCAGGTAATCAACGAGATATACCTGTGCAAAGGTCCTGGTGTCAAAACTCCAAAAGACTAATACTGTGGGAACTTAGGGAATGAGGAGATGTGAGAAGAGACAAAAAGGCTGGCAAGGCCAGATACGCAGGCTGGAATTCCAGCTCATCTCTAATATTTGCCAATATTGAAAGAAGGAAATGGGAGGGAGGAGGGGAAGAGAATGAGAAGTAATGGGTGAACAGGCATCAGGGCTTCCGTTAGACCGGTGATGCAGGTGAGGGTCATAGCCGTTTATGTCCAAAACACAGACTCAACAACACTGAAAACATGAGATCTAAGCTGCAACCACTGACATTTTGTAATGTGCCTGTCAAGTTGACAGGTGGGGATGGGTGGGGCTTGGGGTGGGGAGGGAATATGGGAACACTGGTGGAGAGAAGTCAACACTGGTGCTGGTGTTGGTGTTGAAAAAAGATATGGCTGAAAGTATCAATAACTTTGTAAATCATAGTTCTTAAAAAAAAAAAGAAGGAAAGAAGGAAGGAAGGAAGGAGGGAAGGAAGAAAGAAAGAAGGGAAGGAGGGAAGGAAGGAAGGAAGGAAGGAAGGAAGGAAGGAGAGAGGGAAGGAGGGAAGGAGGGAAAGAAGGAAGGAAGCAAGGAAAGAAGAAGGGAGGGAAGGAGGGAAGGAAGGAAGCAAGGAAGGAAGAAGGGAGGGAAGGAGGGAAGGAAGCAAGAAAGGAAGGAAGGAGAGAAGGAGGAAAGGAGGGAAGGAAGGGAGGAAAAAGGGAGAGAAGGAGGCAAGGGAGGTAGGAGGGGGGCTTATCGATTTCTGGGAGAAACAAAAAACAAGCATATATGTATATAACCAAATATGCGAGCACGTCTAAAAGACACCAATGAAGTCAGAGCTAGACAGTGACCACACCTACACAGCACAGATCGGGAGTGACAAAACAGAAGTAGGGCCACCCAGAAGCTTACTTTAGGGGGAGGGTAGACGGTGGTGACTGGCCCTGCTGCAGTAGACAAGGAGAATGAGATAGATTTGGAATACACTTGGGGACATGTGGAGAACAACTTGAGGCATTGGATTCACAACCTATAGGCACCCAAGAAGAGCAAAACACCCACACATCTTTTAAATCAAAGAACTTTTTTATCTGGCCTACTGCCTTTTCCCCTTCCCTGGACATCTCTTCAGCTGCAGTTATCACTACTATTGGAATCTGGCTCCCAGGGGCTCTTGCTCTCCCTCCTGCCTAAGGTGACTATTTTTAGCAAATTGAACTTTGACATCAAGCAGGTGTAAAGAGGGAGAGCCAGCCTCTGAGGGGTCTGTGAAATCCAAATGGAAACCACAGCTAAGTAGGGTTTCTTTTTCTTTTGTTACTTTTACTTTTCTTACTGTTAATCATAGTTTAATGCTTTAATGCATATATCACTCAACACATTTACACCAGTGTTCCTCCACTCGTGTCACAAGTCTCTTTCTCATCCACCCCTCGCACACCCTAAACACAATTCTGTGGGTCAGCTCTTCAGTTTTATTACCTTTGTGCTTTTCTTGGGCCAGAGCAATAGCATAGCGGGTAGGGCGTTTGTCTTGCACGCAGCCAACCGGGTTTAATTCCTCCGTCCCTCTCGGAGAACCCAGCAAGCTACTGAGAGTGTCCCGAATGCACGGCAGAGCCTGGCAAGCTCCCCTTGGTGTATTCACTATGCCAAAACAGTAACAAAAAGTCTCACAATGGAGACGTTACTGGTACCCGTTTGAGCAAATCGATGAACAGCAGGAGGACAGTGCTACAGTGCTACTTTTAAAAAAGGTTTTATTTTATTTATTTTTTTATTAATTCACCGTGAGGTTCAGTAACAAAAATGTCATGTTTGAACTTCGATCATATGGTCATCAAATACCCATCCCTTCACCAGTGCATGTTTTCCACCACCAAAATTCCCAGTATACCCCCCTGCTCCCCATTCCACATCTCCTCCTGCCTGTGTGGCAGACAATTTGCAAAATATTCTTTCTCTACTTTAGTTACCTTCAAATCTCGAGACCAGTCCTATCACCCCTCATAAAAGGTTTCAATCTAAAAAAAAAAAAAGTAGATCAGTGAAGGGACAGGTGTTAGAATGTTGTATTAAAAATAAAAGGCCGGGGCTGGAGCGATACCACAGCGAGTAGGGCGTTTGCCTTGCACGTGGCCGACCGGGGTTTGATTCCCAGCATCCTATATGGTCCCCTGAGCACCGCCAGGAGTAATTCCTGAGTGCAGAGCCAGGAGTAACCCCCGTGCATTGCTGAGTGTGACACAAAAAGCAATAAATAAATAAATGAAATGAAAGGATTTGGTGGGAAATGTGCACCGGTGAAGGGATGGGTGTTGGAACATATGACTGAAATCTAATCATGAACAACTTTGTGACCGTGTACCTCACTGTGATTCAATAATAAATAAATAGCACTGTAGCACCGTCCTCCCATTGTTCATCGATTTGCTCGAGCGGGCACAAACTGTGAGACTTGTTGTTACTGTTTTTAGCATATCGAATACATCACGGGTAGCTTGCCAGACTTTGCTGTGCGGGCGAGATACTCTTGGTAGCTTGCCCGGCACTCCAAGAGGGGCGGAGGAATCGAACCTGCGTCGGTGGCATGCAAGGCAAACGCCCTACCCACTGTGCTATTGCTCCAGCCCAATAAATAAATAAATAAAAATTTTTAAAAAATTTTAAAATGTTTTAGGGCTGGAGAGAGAGTACAGATAAATAGACCATTTGCCTTGCATGTGACCAACCTGGGTTCGATCCCCGGCATCCCATATGGTCCCTCAAGCATCTCCTCGTTCTATCCCTGAGCACAGAACCAGAAGTAAGGGGGTATGGTGCTGCCAGCAGGTCAATCTGTACCTGTGAGGCGAGTGCATCAGCAGCCTGATGGTGCCTTCAGATTTCCAGATACCCCAAAATTGCTGCTTTGTCTTTGGCCAGGCCCCAAAAACTTGGGACAAAGTTTACCAAGAAAGTAAATGGCCAAAAGTTAGGTATGTGGGAGACACACCCACAAACCAGCTCCGGCTCAGCTATATACTTGGAGGCATGGCCTCTCTGGTTCCTGATTGAACTGCTTAATGGCCATGATCCCAGAGACTCAGAAATAAATCTCAGAACCCAAAGGCTTTTGGCAGAAATGAGTCCTGTTCCTGCAGTAGATTACTGGCTCTGGGCCAATCCAGGTGGGAATAGGTTTCATGCCTTGACCTGTTTCCCCTGGCGGTTCAGTGACTGCCATCCTCCAGAGGCCACAGGACAGTCAGGTTTGGCCTGCGGTGATGAGACACGCGGGGCCTCACCAGATGGGGGTGGAACTAGCCCTTTCCTCCCCATCCCAACGAGATCCTGAGTCACCGCCTACAAACGACCTCTCTGGCTCCTGATCAAGCAGATTAAGGGCCATGATCCAAGAGACTCAGAAACAAATCTTGAAACCCAACGGCTTTTGGCAGAAATGCATCTGGACCACATACAAGGTGACCGCCACCTCAGAGCTTATTAGAAAGCCAGGTATGAGCTGGCGGTGATGGGCCAACTGCAGTCTCATGGGAACGGGGGCGATACCGGCTCGTTCTTCACGACCTACCGAGGTCACGAGTTGCCCCCCCATGAGCGGCTCTCTGGTATGGCCATGGCTCCAGAGGCAAAAGGACTTAGTCCAGAGCCCAGCAACTGGTGGCAAAAAAGTGAATGGACCTTGTGTTAAACTATGGCGCCATTCCTCCCCAGGAGGGAAAGAGTGTTGCTCCCTTCCGCCTTTCCCCCCCACCCCCACCCCCGGCAGCAAGGTGGCCCCTGCCTCAGAGCTTATAGGGAAGCCAGGTATGAGCCAGTGGTGACGGGGCAACTGCAGTCTCATGGGATGGGGGGCAGTACCGGCTCAACCTTCATGCCCTACTGAGGTCACGAGTTGCCCCCCATGAGCGGCTCTCCGGCACAGCCATAACACCAGATGCATAGAAACCAATCTCGTAATTATCTGGTTTGTTGCAGAAATCCAAAATCATTATGTGACATTATATGATTCTCATACCAGCTATAGAAATTAAAGTATTTCACAATGCCTTTTCAGCAATTCTGATTGTTTGGGGGGGGATTCTAAACAATAATGGTGCATCTTTTGTCGAAATAATGAATGTAATCAATGTAGAGAAGAGTTAAGTAGAAATCATCTGCCTCACAGGCATTGGGAGGGGTGGGAGGGGGGTATATTGGGGTTCTTGGTGGTGTAAAATGAGTACTGGTGAAGGGAAAGATGTTTGATTGTTGTATGACCAAGACTTAAACCTGAAAGCTTTGTAACTTTTCCCACAGTGATTCAATAAATAAATATAAAAAGAAAAAAATAAATAAAATAATGGAAAAAAAAGTAAGGTGGAGTTCATGCCCAATTCAATCAGCTAATCAGTGGCTGAAAAAATAGCAGTACTCCTACATAAAACAAACAAACAAAAAAAAACAAAAAGAACCAGAAGTAAACCTTGATCACCACCAGGTGTGGCCCCCAATGCCCCCCATACCCCTCCCCCCAAAATAAGTTTTGGCTGAAGAGATAGTACAGGGATTATGGTGTTTGCCCTGCCCTATTTGAATCCAGGGCACCTCATACGGTGCCCCGAGCATCTCCAGGAGTGCTTTCTCAACACAGAGACAGGGATATGGCAATCCTCACTGTCACTGTTCCTGTCACTGTCCTCCCATTGTTCATCGATTTGTTCGAGCGGGCCCAGTAATATCTCCGTTGGAGACTTTGTTGTTACTGTGTTTGGCATATTGAACACATCACGGGTAGCTTGTCAGGCTCTGCCGTGTGGGCGCGATACTCTCGGTAGCTTGCCGGGCTCTCCGAGAGGGGCGGAGGAATCAAACCCAGGTTGGCCGGGTTGGCCACGTGCAAGGCAAATGCCCTGCCCACTGTGCTATCACTCCAGCCCCTGGCAACCCTCACAAATGGATTATTTTATTTAGTTACTTTTGTTGGTCTTTTAGTCACACTTGGCAGTGCTCAGGGCTCAGACCTGCCTCTAAAGTTCCAGGGAATGGAACTGTGGTGGACAGCATGCAAGACAATAGCGAAATGCCTGAATCATAGCTCTGCATCCTCTAATTTTTTACCCCGTCCCAGTGGGAATTTCACATTTGAACAAATATGTTAATGTTTGCTAATGTTAAACACAGGGAATAGTTAATATTAAATGGGGGACGTTGTTAAATGTTAATCAGGGACAGAGTTAAAATTATACATGCACATATATATATATATATATATATATATATGCTGAGACTGGTGTTATCTGCTTCCGAGCTATGTCTCATTTAAACTCCACCACAGCTTTGCAGAGTACACACTATGCTCCGTTCATCAGTGGAGAAACTGAGAGAAGTCCAGGTAATCACCCAGCTTCTAAATAGTAAAATCAGCTTTCTACTTTGTACAAATAGGTTTGTTTGCAGCATGCTAGTCATGCCATGCAGTTTCTCAAATGCTATCACCAGGAAAGGGAAGTGGTTGCAAGAGGGGAACAAGTCACCCAAAGATGGAGAGAAAAACGCAGAAGAGGAAAGGTGCTATAGTGTGTAGGGGTAGCTTCTAATTAATTATGATTCACAAATCACAATCTAGGAGGTTGTCCTTGGGATCTCTGAGTCAACGAGGCACACCTAAGTTTTTGGTAATTCAAAAACTATGCGTGAAGCCCCGTGTCTGTGTTGAGAGGAAATAGTCACTATACTGAAGAAGGTCCGAGAGGCTGCCAGAGTTTGGTTCCTTTCCTTCCCAACTCTAACGGAGGACAGCTCTGATCTTGTAAACCTCACTTAATCACTTAACTTCCCGTTAGTCATCGATTTGCTCGAGCGGGCGCCAGTAACGCCTCCATTTGTCCCTGTCGCGTGCTAGTGTAGCCCAGTGGCATCTGTTTGCTCTGGGAACATGAAGAGCCTCAAACCGATCGTTCATGAACTTGACGAAGAAGTCTGACCATCTGATAGGTGGGCGGCCACGCAGTCTTTTGACATCCCGTGGAATACAGTCAGTAACAGCTCTAGTCCAGCGGTCGTCTTTAAATCTCATTACGTGACCAGCCCATCTGATTTTCGACACCTTGGCAAATGAGACAGCGTCCCTGATTCTTGATCGTCGACGGATGTCAGAACTCCGGATTCTTTCTCTCATTTGAGTGAAACGTGATATTACAAGCATAGCTCTTTCTATTCTTCTTTGGGAGACCTGAATAGCGTTCTCATCTTGTTTGCGTAGGGCCCAGGTCTCTGAGGCATATGTTAATGCAGGAAGAACAGTGGAATCAAAGAGATGTGCCCGGAGCCGGAGGTTCTTCATCCTCTTAGCTATTTCTTCGACGCTCTTGAAGGCGTTCCAAGCTGCTCTCTTCCTCCTGTGCAGCTCGGGTGCCAGATCATTTGTCATGTTGACCTCTCGACCTAGGTAGACATAGCTGTTGCATTCGGAGATGGTCGTTCCATTGAGAGCAAATGGGGCGTCAGGAACAAGGCTGTTTCTCATAAACATTGTCTTCATAAGATTCAGCTGTAGTCCTACCTTTCCACACTCACGGTCAAAGTCGGCCAGCATTTGTGCCGCTTGGCTGATGTTTGGTGTTATTAAAACAATGTCATCAGCAAAGCGGAGTGGTGTAGTTGCCGACCATCTATCTTCACTCCCATTCCTTCCCATTCCAGTTGTCACATGATGTTCTCGAGGGTGGCACTAAAGAGTTTTGGTGAAATGGTATCACCCTGCCGAACCCCTCTCTTGACATCAACGATCACTTCTTTGTAGAATGCTGAGATCCTGGTAGTGAATCCGCAATACAGCTCATGGAGGATCTTGATGTATTGGACTTGAATGCCCTGATTGGCTAGGGCTTCAATGACCGTTTCTGTCTCAACAGAATCAAAGGCCTTCTTTAAATCAATGAACGTTAAACAGAGTGGCATCTTGAACTCCCGAGAAACCTCAATGAGCTTGGTTATCATGTGGATATGGTCGATGGTGCTGAATCCTTTGCGGAACCCGGCTTGCTCGCATGGTTGTCCTTCATCTAGTGTTCTGCCAATCCTATTTTGGATGACTCGAGTGAACAACTTGTAGATGACAGACAATAGGCAGATCGGGCGATAGTTGCCAATGTCATGGATGTCTCCCTTCTTGAACAGTAGTACGGTCCGACTGGTTTTCCATTGGGACGGAACCTTGCATTCAGACAGGTAGAGAGTGAAGAGCCGAGCCAGTGTATTGATGAGTACTGACGGCAGGTTCTTCAGGTGTTCAGGTCTGACCTTGTCTGGGCGGGTGCTTTTTGTTTTTTTACCGACGAAATGGCGTGTCGGATTTTGGAAGGGAGAACGTTGGGAACAACATATCCATCCTGTGGAATTTGGTATGTCGGCAAGTGGACATGGCTATTGAAGAGATTTGAGTAGAAGTCATGGATAATCTTCTCCATTGCCGTTCTGGAGGATGTGCTGGATCCATCAGGATGTCGGAGGGCAGTCATCTTGGTCTTGTAGTTGGCGAAGGACAGGCGGGCATTACGAATACTTTTCCCAGCTTCTGCCTCATCTACCAGTACTTCTGCTCTTCTCTCTTTGAGGTCTTCCTTGATCGCATCTCTGCACTGCTTTGCGAGCTCGGAAGTTAGCTTGCAGTTGCCTGAGGCATGCGCCAAACCACGCTGGCGAATTAGCTCAAGAGTTTTCAAAGACAGGCGTTTTTTTGTGGCTATCTCTCTCTTGGCGTTCCTCGCACATTCATGGAGGTACTGAACCAGTCGATCGTATTCCTCATCAATGTTGTCAAAATGGCATCTTCCCATGTTGCTGAAATAGTGCCTAAGAGTTCCCAGTTGGTGGTCGTTCTGGGAGTTCTCTTTTTGAACTTTGCAGCCCTTTCTCCCCGCTCTGTGAAGTAGAATCTTGCACGAAGGAGACAGTGGTCCGATCCCGTTCGAAATTTTGGGACAACAGCGACATCAGTCAGGCAAAACCGTCGATTGAATATGATATTGTCTATTTCGTTGTGGAATCGTCCACTGGGAGACTCTCATATCCAATGTTTAGATTCTGCCTTCTGGAACTGTGAGTTACAATGGATGGTCCTGGTCGACATGATGAACTCAGTCTCTCACCCTGTTCGTTCCATTCTAGGCCATGGGTCCCGATGTGAAGTTCTTCAGCTGATCTTCTCGGTCCTATCTTGGCATTAAAATCACCCACAATGATCTTGTAGAAGGTGTGGTCTTCTTTATAGAACTTCTCCAGCTCCATGTAGAACTTCTCGATTTCTCTTTCATCATAATGAGATGTTGGTGCATAGACAACGAAGATAGAAACTGCAGGCAGTGAGCCACATCTATTCAAATGTAAACGTCCCATTCGGATTGTTAGGCATTCAAATGAATCAATGCTCATGTAAACCTCAGGGATTACAAAAGCGGACTCTTGCAAGTGCCTAATTTAAAAATCACTTCCTTGTTTTAACTTTTTTTTTCTGTGCATTTTCCAATAGCTAATTTCTGCTGGCTGGAGGATGACAGTGCTTTATCAAGCCATGACTATGCACTGCAGCTTACATGTAAGTGTTCCTGGTATTGCTGGAGAAACGTGAGCACTCTAGTGGCAGTGAGGAGAGGGAACTATGTACATCAAAAGCATAAATGTTTGGTGCTCCCTTTTCTATCTGAACTCCCTTTTCCCCTAGCATGTGTGGCTGGCCTCCAAGCCATGGAGCAAAATTCCTGGTACTAATCTCGGTCATTCTTGGGTGTTAGTCTCCTATTTTTGTTACTTTATGTTCTGCAGATGAATGCAATCTTTCTATGTCTATCCCTCTCTTACTGACTCATTTTGCTTACCATGATACTTTCCGTATGGGAGGACCCTCCC
This sequence comes from Sorex fumeus, assembly GCF_029834395.1. Lineage (NCBI taxonomy): Eukaryota > Metazoa > Chordata > Mammalia > Eulipotyphla > Soricidae > Sorex > Sorex fumeus. The sequence goes on along the minus strand of NW_026606071.1, from coordinate 41,837,374 downwards.
AGGATGGAAGAAGCATGCTGAAAGTAGACTATAGACCAGACATGATTGTCACCCATTGCCTCTTTTGCAAACCACAACACCCAAAAGGAGAGAGAGAACAAAGGGCAATGCCCTGCCACAGAGGCAGGGTGGAAGGGGGGGGGGGTTATGGGGGGGGAGGGATACTGGGATCCGTGGTGGTGGGAAATGGGCACTGGTGGAGGGCTGGGTACTTGATCATTGTATAACTGAAACCCAAGCACAAAAATTTGTAAGTTTACAACTGTACCTCATGGTGTCTCACTAATAAAAATTTAAAAATAAAAAAAAAGAAAAAAGAAAAGAGAAAAAGCATAAATGTTAACAAATCATAAAGATAAACATCTATAAAGCAAAACGTGAGCCTGGCACTCTGGTGCTGCACCTGATATCATAGCACTATGGTTTTAAAACAATAACTCTGTATTAGTGTAGGATTGTGAACATTTAACATTAAATAAAATAAAGTTCTACAAAAAATTCCTACTATTACATTAAAAATTATATTACTTTTTTTGCTTTTGTTTTTAGTCTATACCTGGCAGTAGCACTGCACTGCACTGTCCTCCCGTTGTTCATCGATTTGCTCGAGCAGGCCCTATAACATCTCCATTGTGAGATTTGTTGTTACTGTTTTTAGCATATCGAATACATCACGGGTAGCTTGCCAGGCTTTGCCTTGCGGGCAAGATACTCTCAGTAGCTTGCCGGGCTCTCCAAGAGGGGCGGAAGAATCAAACCCGGGTCGGCCCTGTCGGCTATGTGCAAGGCAAATATCCTGCCCGCTGTGCAGTGCTCAAGACTTATTCATATCTCTGCACTCAGGGATCACTCTTGGTGGGCTGGGGGACCATATGGGGTACTGGGGAATTGAACCAGGATTGGCTGTAGGCAAGGCAAATGCCCTCCCTGCTGTACCACTCTGACACCACATAGATTTTTTTTTCTTTTTTGGGTCACACCCAGCGATGTACAGGAGTTACTTTGCACTTAGGAATTACTCCTGGCAGTGCTCAAGGGACTATATGGGATGCTGGGAATCAAATCCAGGTCAGCCGTGTGCAAGGCAAATGACCTACCCACTGTACTATCGCTCCAGTTCCACCACATAGATTTTTTAATGTAACAGAAATGGTATTTTTCCAGATTGAGAGTACTTCTCAGGGACAGTTTGGGATAAAGGCCACAGTCTTGATTTTCATAAAAGGTATTAGTCATAAAGGTAAGTATTCTTTCTCTTCCTTTTATATAAATTTGGTTGAGATCTTTGTCTGTCTGTCTGTCTGTCTGTCTCTCCCTAACTCCCCACTTCACTGCCTCTCTCCGCGGACAAAACTGCCACAGTCAGGGGCCAGAGTGATAGTACAATGAGGAGGGAAATTACCTTGCATGTGGCCGATTCAGGTTCTATCCTCGGCATCTCATATGGTTCCCTGATTCCTGAGTGGAGAGTAGTAACACTTGAGCATTGCCAAGAGTACCCCCCTCACCAAAAAAAAAAAAAAAAAACCTTCCACGGTCAATGTAACTCAGAGTGCTCAGCTCTGGATAAAGTCCAAATGAAGGCGCCATTACTCTGATGTTTTCCATGAGATGTTCTTCAAGAAGCTTTATTTTCATGGTCTTTTGAAAATCAACCCTTCGTTCTTCTCCTTGCTCTCTCTATCTGTGATGTTGCCATTCTGACAGACTCAAATGTTTCTAGTCTTGGCAGAGTTACAAACGTTTTGCCTGAGACAGTAAGACTTTTTTTGGTCACCATGATAATGGGCCAAGATTTTCTTGCCAGAGTATTTTCTTTGCTTGATTAGTCACCAGTAACATCTCCATTGTGAGACTTGATGTTACTGTTTTTGGCCTATCGAATACGCCACGGGGAACTTGCCAGGCTTTGCCATTCAGGCTTGATATCTCGGTAGCTTGCCAGGCTCTCCGAGAGGCATGGAGGAATCGAAACTGGGTCAGCATGTGCAAGGCAAACGCCCTACCTGCTTGCTGTGCTATCGCTCCAGCAATTGCCTTGTGCATGGCCGGCCCGGCAGAGCAAGGTTCAGTTCCTCCGCCCCTCGTGGAGAGCCTGGCAAGCTACCGGAGAGTATCTCGCCTGCATGGCAAAGCCTGGCAAGCTACCCGTGACGTATTCAATATGCCAAACACAGTAACAAGAAGTCTCACAATGGAGACTTTACTGGGCCCACTCAAGCAAATCGATGACCAGCGGGAGGACAGTGCTACAGTGCTACCGTATTTCTTGTTGCTCTTGGCAAACAGGGGTCTCAGTGCTGCTCCCTTCTGCTTTCCCTTCCCTTTCTACTCTGAAAGCTTCCTGGGTACAGAGGGGAATGTTATCTTTCCATTAATTAATGTTAAGATATGATGTTTGCACGACAACACAGGTGATTCCATAGCTCCCTGTTAGTCCACTCCATCACGATGAGTGATTCCTCTTAGAATTATATGGAAGTCACGAATATTTATTTCATGTCCTTCTTCTTTCGGTGACCCTCAGTCCAACTTTTGTTTGCATGTGGCCTTAAAAACATCTCAGAGGTTCAGCAAGCTAAGAAATGAAGAAACAATAGTACTCGAAGTACTTGCAATAGCGATTAGGCAAGAAAAAGATATTAAGGGCATCCAGGTAGGAAAGGAAGAAACCAAGCTCTCCCTATTAGCAGATGATATGATACTATACTTAGAGAACCCTAAAACCTCTACCAAAAAACTCCTAGAAATAATAAACTTGTATAGTAAAGTTGCGGGCTATAAAATCAATACTCAAAAGTCCATGGTTTTCCTATACACAAACAGTGAGAGAGAAGAAAGTGACATAAAAAAAAAATCTCGTTCACAATTGTGCCCCAGAAAATCAACTACCTAGGAATTAGCTTAACTAAGGAGGTAAAGGACCTGTACAAAGAAAACTACAAAATGTTAAGGACACGAGGAAATGGAAAGATATCCCCTGCTCATGGATCTGGAGAATTAACATTGTCAAAATGGCAATACTTCCCAAAGCATTGTACATATTCAATGTAATCCCTATAATGATACCATGACCTTCTTAAAAGAAATGGAGCAAATACTCCTGAAATTCATATGGAACAATAAGCCCCCACGAAGAGCTAAAGCAATTCTTGGGAAAAAGAAAATGGGAGGAATCAACCTCCCTAACTTCAAACTCTACTACAAAGCAGTAAAAATTAAAACAGCATGGTACTGGAACAAAGGCAGAGCTGCAGACCAATGGAACAGGGTTGAATATACTGACACCTCCCCCCAAGCATATGATCATCTAATCTTAGATAAAGGAGCAAGAAATGTGAAGTGGAGCAAGGAAAGCCTCTTTAACAAATTGTGCTGACAAAACTGGATGGCTATATGCAAAACAACTGAGCTCAGATCTCTGCCTAACACCATGTACAAAAGGAAGATCAAAATGTATTAAAGACCTCAACATCAGACCGGAATCCATAAGGTACATTGAAGACAAAGTTGGCAAAACCCTCCATAACATTGAAGCTAATGGTATCTTCAAAGATGTCACACAACTGGCCAAGCAAGTGAAAACAGAGATAGACAAATGGGACTATCTTAAACTAAGAAGTTTCTGCACCTCAAAAGAAACAGTGACCAAAATACAAAGACAGTCTACAGAATGGGAAAGGATATTCGCCCAATACACATCTGACAAGAGGTTAATGTCAAGGATCTACAAAGTACTGGTTGAACTCCGCAAGAAGAAAACATCCTACCCCATCAAAAATAGGGCAAAGAAATGAACAGAAACTTTCTCAAAGAAGAAATCCGAATGGCTAAAAGGCACATGAGAAAATGCTCTACATCATTAATCATCAGGGAGATGAAGATCAAAACAACAATGAAATAACATTTCACACCACAGATACTGGCCCACATCCAAAAGAACAAAAGCAACTGGTGTTGGCGCCGATGTGGCGAGAAAGGGACCCTCCTTCATTGCTGTGGGAATGCCGACTGGTTCAGCCCTTTTGGAAAACAGTATGGACGATTCTCAAAAAATTAGAAGTTGAGCTCCCATTTGACCCAGCAATACCACTTCTGGGAATATATCCCAGAGAGGCAAAGAAGTATAGTCGAAGTGACATCTGCACTTGTTTGTTCATTGCAGCACTGTTTACAATAGCTAGAATCTGGAAAAGACCTGAGTGCCCAAGAACAGATGACTGGTTAATCTACACAATGGACTACTATGTAGCTGTTAGAAAAGAGAAAGTCATGAAATTTACATACAAGTGGTACTACATGGAAAGTATCATGCTAAGCAAAATGAGTCAGAAAGAGAGGGACAGACATAGAGAGATTGCATTCATGTGGGGAACATAAAGTAACAAAATAAGAGACTAACACCCAAGAATAGCTGGGATAAGTACCAGGAGGTTTACTCCATGGCTTGAAGGCCAACCGCACACACTAGGAGAAAAGGCAACTCAGACAGAGAAGGGAGCACCAAATAAAGGGTGTTGGGAGGATCCTCCCAGGATGGGAGATGTGTGCTAAGAGTAGACTATAGACCTAACATGATTGCCACTCAATTCCTCTTTTGCAGACCACAGCACCCAAAAGGAGAGAGAACAAAAGGGAATGCCCTGCCACAGAGGCAGGGTGGGATGGGGGAATGGGGGGTGGGAGGGATACTGGGACCCGTGGTTATGGAAAATGGGCACTGGTGGAGGGATGGGTATTTGATCATTGTATAGCTGAAACACAAACACAAAAATTTGTAAGTCTACAACTGTACCTCATGGTGTTTCACTAATAAAAATTTAAAAAACAAAAAGAAGTGAAGAAACAGGGATAGAAAGACAGCAACCAACTCTAGGGCATGCTGGGCCCCAGCAGAGGCAAATGGCAACTCAAACACCTTTGCCCTGGGAGGTGTGTCCAAGTCAAGCCCCGCCCCCTGACTTCCAGGCTCCAAGGAGGCATTGCATGAAAGAGGAGCTTGTGTCCATCTCTGCATTGTTTTGGTTGCTTATGGCTATTTGACTTCCTCTGACCTGTGACTACATGTTTTTGGTTTGCTTTGGGGACACACCTGGTAGTGCTCAGGGCTTACTCCTGTCTCTGTGCTCAGGGATCACTCCTGGTGTGGGGATCGAAGTCAGGTTGTGCGTGTGCAAGACAAGTGCTTTATCTTCTGTACTCTCTAGTTCCTGTTACTACTTCCCCCTAACACATTCCATTTTCCCACTCCAGGCAGCTCAAATTTCTCCCCTGGATCATTACAACATCTAAACAGGTCCTCACCTTCAACTTTTGCTCTCTGAACCATCACCCACCCTTAACTTTCTTTGCACAGTGCACCCCAAACCATCTACCTAAAATTCGAATGAATCATGCCATTCTCTGCTTTGTGTCTCTGGATGTCTTCCTATTGCCTTTCAGAGAGTCCAGTCTTTTCTGTGTCTTGGACCCGATGTTAAAAGCCATCTATATACCTTTCTTGTCTCCGTGTAAGCCTGCGACTCTCACACTCTATGTTGATTTGGGGCGTGGGGTGGCTCATCCCTGGCAATGTGCTCAGAAGCTACTTCTGTTTCAGTGCTCTGAGGGATGACATCTAATGGGGTTTAGAGGCCCATGAAGTGCTGAGGATCAAAGGCAGGCCTCCTGCATACAATGCCTGAGCTCAGCCTGGTGAGATGGCTCTCCAGACCTACTTTCTAGCGTTTAACTCTTCTGAATTTCCCTCCGTTGAACAACTAAGTTGTTGGGGGTGGAAACACGGTTATGAATGGCTTCAGACTTGCTCCTTCCAGCTTATGTCATTAATTAAAATGAACCTGAAGTTCTGCATGTTCTTCATGAACCACGGACCCATTCACAGGATGATAGTCCTGATGGACCAACAGAATGACTCAACTTTCCTCCCCACATTTAAAGAACAATAGAAGAACACCCTCAGTTTCTCACTTGTAATAAATTCAAAGGGAGGACTGACTGAGGAGGACTCCAGTTGATTTCATTTTGTCTCTGGCTTGGACATGTTCGTGAATGACCATGTAACTAAAAAAGTACCCAGACAAGTGCAAGGTGAGGGTTGTTGATCTCAAACAAAAACAAGCAGTTATTCCAACAACATTTCTTCAGAAGCCAATTTACAAGTGTGTTCATAAAAAGACCCATATGCAATTCCCAAATCCAGGAGTAACACCCACCCTCGATACCCTCTGAAGAACTTGCCCCTGACTTCCAGAAGAAGGGAAACAGCACCATGTCTTATGGAAAGTGGCAGGGATGCTAGGCCCTATAGTTTGGTGATTTACACGGGCATGGGGGCTCTTTCTAACCTCTCTATCTCACTTCAATAAGGTTCTAAATATTAAATATTTCTGAGATAAAGGAAAAGTTTGGAATCTGAGGATGAGCTGCCAGTCTGTTTGGTATCCTGATGTCGGACACACAGATGTTCACGGGCCAAGCCAGAGAGACAGAGACAGGAGAGGAGAATGAAATGCAGGTGTATTTGTTTATTTATGATTTTTGGATAGGATCTGATGCATCTTAGGGGTTGTTTCTGGCTCTGTGCTCAGAGGTGAGAGGTCTTGGCAGTGCTTGGATCTTGGGGTGAGAGTAGATGCAGTGTCAAGGATCAAACTAAGTCAGCTGCATATTATCCAAGCACCTTACCCACTGCACTATGTCTCCAGAGTGGCTATGACATCTTTTTAGGAGAATATCTTTGGTCATAACACTGAAATCCATACTACTGGTAAGGAAATGCAGATAGCACAGGAGGTGAAAGATATTGGAAGGTTAATGTTTAAGTGTACACAATGGGTGTGCTAAACCCTAACACAAAATACTTCTCCAATTTGCACCATCATCCTGTAGTGTAATATTGTATTATAATTTGCATATAATCTATATATACCATTATCAATTATGTAATATATTATACAGATGGTCTCACAGCTGAGCATCTCAATATGCAGAAATTAGTTTCCAGTTTCAGCTTAGATATAGGGTTTTACTACGACAATAATTTATAAAACTCAACATTGAATTTCATTGGCTTTCATGTAGCAATTATAGTAAGGTCCAAGGGACACTAAGACAGGAGAATTTCAAGGATTGGGGATAGCTAATAATATAAAAGACTAAAAAGTTGATTTTAAAAATATTTTTAGGGGCTGGAGAGATAATTCAATGAGATACTGTTAACGTGAAGGTAAGGAAGGAATCCCAATTGAACTGCTTTTATCTTTATTTATTTTTAGTTTGGGGGCCACACCTAGCAATGCTCAGGGGTCATTCCTGGCTCTGCACTCAGATATCACTCCTGGTGGTGTTTGGGATGTCGGGGATCGAACCCAGGTTGGCTGTGTGCAAGGCAAACACTCTCCCCGCTGTGTTATCACCCTGGCCCTCGACCTTAGTTTATCTAGCAAACCTGTGTTCCACAAAGATCCTTCAGTAGAAACCCAAACAGTGAGATGTATTTTGGTCATTTCCTAAAAGTTTCAGGGTAATTTAGAAAAGGATTAAACTCCCTGGGAAGTTTATAGGAATGACACTCTGGTTTCATCAGAAAGGAACCAGTACTTTTTTCTGCGATACACAGCAACATAACATAAGCCTGATTATAAGAAATAATGTCATTTATTACCTTCATTATACTCTTGCCTGGAAACAACAGACCACATTTATTAAAAACCCTGGAGAGAATTTATTGTCTCGGGCTCCATGGCTTCTGATCTTGAGTATCAATATTCATATTTGGAGGGAACTTTGAGGTTTGAAATTATTTCCACGAGTACATATGCTTCCCGAGCCCATGTGCTGCTTGTGCCCATGTGGCCAAGTACCTGGTCACCTGCATCTTCCCTCTGGAGATGTGGACTTTCATGTCCAATTCTGGGGGGGTATGTAGGGGCTCTCTCAACCCTTGGAGAAGCCCGTGTTCTCTCTTGTGCATGTTATTCTCTCTCTCTCTTTCTCTCTCTCTCTCTCCTCTTTCTCTCTCTCTCTCTCTTTCCCATTGCCTCTTCCAAAACCTGTAGCACTGTAGCACTGTCCTCCCGTTATTCATAGATTTGCTCGAGCGGGCACCAGTAACATCTCCATTGTGAGACTTGTTGTTACTGCTTTTGGCATATCGAATATGCCATGGGGAGCATGCCAGGCTCTGGCATGTGGGCAGGATACTCTTGGTGGCTTGCTGGGCTCTCCAAGAGGGAAGGAGGAATCGAACCTGGGTCATCCACATACAAGGAAAACGCCCTACCTGCTGTGCTATCGCTCCAGCCCCGTCTAAAACCTTCCAAGTAAAATCCGTTTTTACTTCAAAAAATAAATTTTTCCGCTAACTTTTTCCTCACCGACACCTGACGAGACCTTCCCTTCATTTGGGGGGATGAGGAGACCAGCTGAGAGTGGACTGTACCTGCTTTTGTTTATTTTTTTTATTGGTGGGGACCCCCAAGCAGCAGTCAGTTCACTCAGGACCACAGCCATCTGTACTGTCTCTTTGTGAGGCAGGTTCAGTGGTGACCCCCACAACTGGCAGTGTTCTCAGAGGTCCGTGTGGTGATAGGGATTGATTTCCCTGGCATGCAGACACTTGCTTTTGGAGAAAAGAGTCGGGCATACACTATCAACATACCACACATAGAACCCCACAGCTCTACTGAAAAATGTCAACCTCCCACATTCGGGGGCCTCTGAGGCAGTGGGTTTCAGCTATAACATCTTTCCCAATTATCATCAAACCCACAAACATAACAGGAAGTGGCCCAATCATTTCAGACACTTTCTCCATTCATGTAACTTGTGCAGGCAAAAATAGTGGAGGATCTACACAAACTTTGACGCTAACTGGTAAAAAAAAAGGGGGGTGGTGGTGGTGAATTGTCTACTAATATCTGATTACTCCAGGAGGAAAGTTGGAAATATTTGTGTTTTAGAATACCCTTAAGTTTTGTTTTCACTGTAAAAGCAATCCTTGTTAACTATTCTATAGAATACAAAATGTGCAATGAGGAGGCTGGAGTGATAGTACAGCAGGTTGGGTGTTTGCCTTGCATGCGGCCAGCCCGGGTTTGATTTCCAGCATCCCATATGGTCCCCCAAGAACCTCCAGGAGTAATTCCTGAGTGCATGAGCCAGGAGTAACCCCTGCGCATCGCTGGGTGTGACCCCAAAAATGTGCAATGAGGGAGATATTCTCACCATCCCAAGATAACCACTTTTGCTCACATTCCCATGACCAAAAACATTTTTTATGAATATGTTAAGTTTCATTAGATTTCTGAGAGATCTTTAGCATTTTGAATAGATTCTTTTTTTTTAATTGTAGGAGTACTGCTTTTTATTCAACCATTGATGAAGCTGATTGAATTGGGCATGAACTCCACGTTACTTTTTTTTTTCAATTGAATCACCATGAGATACAGTTACAAAGCTTTCATGTTTGAGATTCAGCTGTACTATGATGTTACAAACAGCTTGACTTTTCCTTAGACAGCTCCCTATAGTAGAATTTCAGGATCAAAGAGAATGCATGTGCATGATTAGGATTTATGTTATCATATTGCTGGATCAGAGAGACAGTTCAATGGGCTGAGCACATGACAAGAGCTCTAGGCATTGAGTGGCAATCATGTTCGGTCTATAGTCTACTTTCAGCATGCATCTCTCATCCTGGGAGGATCCACCCTACACCCTTTACTTGGTGCTCCTCTCTCTATCTGAGTTGCCTTCTCCCCCAGCATGTGTGGCTGACCTCCAAGCCATGGAGTGAACTTCCTAATACTTATCTCGGCCACAGAGACTGGTCAGACATATTGTCAGACAGCTCTTAAGATTACTTACAGACGCGTCTCACAGTGTAACTTCCCTAAGTATCCCTGCTCATCTGCCAGTCAGTGCTTGATATTCTTAGCTTTTATCAATGAGCAAAATACAAAAATTTCTTCCCAGGGGCTGGGGAGCTAGCTTAAATGCCTGGAGTAGTATCTGATGTGTGGGGACTCCAGGTTCAATTCCTGGCCATGGCCTTGGTTTTCTGAGCATCACTGGCTCCTAACAGCATGGACTTGAGTATCACCAGAAGTATACCAGAGGACATCTGGTCCTCTGAGCCCTGAGAGGGACCCCCCCCCCCCACATACATGAAAAATGAAATAACAAATATGTCTGTCCTTTGGAACTGCAGAGACAGTTGTAACTAAAAACCATAATAAATAGTGTAGTCAGGGAGAGGTCAATTCTACACTAATCTATAAGCTACACTTGATTTCTAATAAAATATTGAGAATACTTTTAGAACTTGATAGTATTCTGACACGCATCTAGAAAAGGAGAGTACCAAAGGCACATTGGCTTCCAAATATTACACTAATTGTGTAATATTTGATTGTGTAATATTCCACTGGTTGTGTGTAATATTCCACTGGTTGTGTAATATCATAAGAATAATACAGTAGAAAATAGTTTGGTATTGGCAATGAAACTGTTCAATAATAGACTCAAGTATTTATGAAGATGTCATACATGTTAAAAGGTTTTCTTTTTTTTCTTTCTTGCAATTTTTAGACATTTTATTTTCATAAAGTAGTTCACAATAGTTCATTACAGAAAATATTCAAACACCGACCCCACCACTGAGCACCTTCCCACCACAATAAGAGGGAAGTGTGTGACGATTGTTGGATTTCATTCTGGAGTCATTGTATTCCGTAAATAATAGAATACAAGAAAGTGTGTTAAAACCTAGCTGGAGCGATAGCACAGCGGTAGGGTGTTTGCCTTGCGCTCAGCCAGCCTGGCCGAGCTGGGTTTGATTCTTCCGCCCCTCTCGGAGAGCGTGGCAAGCTACCAAGAGTATCTCACCCACACGGCAAAGCCTGGCAAGCTACCCATGACGTATTCAATATGCCAAACACAGTAACAACAAGTCTCAAAAAAACGGAGATGTTACTGGGCCCGCTTGAGCAAAATTGATGAACAACGGGAAGACAGTGTTTTTGTGTTTGTAGGGCTGGAGCGATAGCACAACGGGTAGGGCGTTTGCCTTGCACGCAGCCAACATGGCCGACCCGAGTTCGATTCCTCCGCCCCTCTCGGAGAGCCTGGCAAGCTACCGAGAGTATTCGATATGCCAGACACAGTAACAACAAAGTCTCCAATGGAGACGTTACTGGGCCCGCTCGAGCAAATCGATGATCAACGGGAGGGCCTTTAACCTTTACCTTTACCTTGTGTTAAAACCAAACAAACGTGTGCTACATTAGGTACATCAGTGGGCTAGAATGTAAGAGGTCTTGGCCAAGCGCTGCAGGAATCACTGCATCACTCTCTTCTGGGAGATTTATTTTATAGTCTCTGGATCTTGGCCGTTGAAGAGATTACATAGCGCCATGGGCAGTCTGTGGGTGTGACTGGCAAGCTACAGGAAAATGGGGAACTTGGGTGGAGGAGGCCCAGTTCCAATCTGAGCAGGGTTGGAGATCTCAGCCACAAGTCCCGCACACCTGGGTTCCTCAGCCGGTTCCTTTATGGGTGAGGCACGTCTGAGCATGTGGAGAGTGGCCTTGAGCATGGCTGTGGCTAGGTTCTGGAGGTTTTTGGCTGCCTAGGTTCTTCTTGGGGCAGGGAGGGAAACTCACTCCGCCTACCTTGGAGGTGCCCCGGTGAAGACAGCCTGGTGCAGAGGCAGGAGATTCTGCGTTTCTCCCTTCTGGGAGCTTTAGTTTATAGTCTCTGGGTATTGGCCGTTGATGAGATTACATGGCGGGGGGGATGGCGGCAGTTTGTGGGTGTGACTGCCAAGCTACTGGAAAACTGGGGAGCTGGGTGAAGGGGGCCCAGTCCTGATCTGAGCAGGCTTGGTGATCTCAGCCATGGGTCCCACATACCTAGGTTCCTCTGCCAGTTCCTTCATGGGTGAGTCTTGTCTGAGCGTGTGAAGAGTGGCTTTGAGCATGGCTGTGGCTGGGTTCTGGAGGTTTTCAGCTGCCGGGGTTCTGCTTGGGGTGGGGAGGGAAACTCAACCCAACCCCCTCTGAGGTGCCCTAGTGAAGACAGCGTGGCATGGGGTCAGGAGATTCTGCCACACATGTTAAAGAGTTTTCAAATCTGTGCGAGAAGAGTGCATGTTGCATGAAGTGTACTGCCAATTGGAGAAAGGGATTGTAGGACTGGAGCACATGCTTTCCACATGGAAGCCCCAGCTTCAGTTCCCAGAACTGAATGGTCCCCCAATAACTCTGAGAGTGACTCTTGACCAGCACTGGACATGGATGCCCCCCAAATATAGGAGTGTCTTGGGTGAGCTGGAGCACTGTTTGAAGACAAATAAAGCAGGTTCATTCACTCACAGGAATTTTTTTTTCAGATGGCTAAATTATTTTTTATTTATTTATTTATTTATTTATTTATTATTAGTGAAACACCATGAGGTACAGTTGTAGACTTACAAATTTTTGTGCTTGGGTTTCAGTTATACAATGATCGAGTACCCATCTCTCCACCAGTGCCCATTCTCCACCACCGCTGATCCCAGTATCCCTCCCCCGCCCCCATCCTACCCTGCCTCTGTGGCAGGGTATTCCCTTTTTTTCTCTCTCCTTTTGGGTGCTGTGGTTTGCAAAAGAGGCATTGAGTGCAGTTATGTTCAGTCTATAGTCTACTTTGAGCATGCATCTCCCATCCTGGGAGGATCCTCCCAATACCCTTTATTTGGTGTTCCCTTCTCTATCTGAGCTCCCTTTTACCCTAGCATGTGCAGTTGGTCTCCAAGCCATGGAGTGAACCTCTTGGTACTTATCTCGGTTATTCTTGGGTGTTAGTCTCCTTTTTTGTTACTTTATGTTCCCCAGATGAATGCAATCTTTCTTTGTCTATCCCTCTCTTTCTGACTCATTTCGCTTAGCATGATACTTTCCACGTAGTACCACTTGTATGTAAATTTCATGACTTCATCTTTTCTAACAGCTAAATCGTACTCCATTGTGTAGATGTACCAAAGTTTCTTTAACCAGTCATCTGTTCTCGGGCACTCAGTTTTTTTCCAGATTCTAGCTATTGTAAACAGTGCTGCAATGAACAAAAAGTGCAGACGTCACTTTGACTATGCTTTTTTGCCTTTCTGAGATATATTCCCAGGAGTGGTATTGCTGGGTCAAATGGGAGCTCAACTTCTGATTTTCTGAGAATCGTCCATACTGTTTTCCAAAAGGGCTGAACCATTCGGCATTCCCACCAGCAATGGAGGAGGGTTCTTTTCTTGCCACACCTGCGCCAACACCGGTTGCTTTTGTTCTTTTGGATGACTCAGGAATTTTGAAAAGACATTTCCAAAAGACTTGAGATTTAAATGGGGGAAATCATGCAGGGCTGAAGCACGTACCTTGTATGGGCTAGATGGCAAATCTGATCCCAGGCACCACATTACCGCCCCCCTCCCCCACTGCCACGTGGCTCCAATGAACCTCTCTACTGCCAGGTTGGAGCAGAAGTTCATAGCCAGGCTGAGTACTGGATCATGAGGCCTGTGCTGCCAACAGCACTGCAGAGAGCAATCAGAAGGCCCCTTCACTGCTTGGGAGTTCTGCATCTCCACCCTTCCCTGCCTTCAAATAATCCAACCCATCCAGGAAGAAGCAAAAGTATCTTTTCAAAGTAAGCCCTTACTTTTCAAGAGACAAAAGATCTCTTAAAACATAACCTGAAACCCAGAATTTGTAAAGAAAAATAATTTTAAAATTGCATTAAAACTTGATTTAAGGGGCCGGAGCGATAGGATAGTGAGTAGGTAGGGCATTTGCCTTGCACGTGGTGGACCCGGGTTCGATCTCTGGCATCACCAGAAATAATTCCTGAGTGCAGATCCAGGAGTAACCCCTGAGTACAGTCAGGTGTGGCTCAAAAATGAACAAACAAACAAACAAACAAACACAAAAATGCATTCTTTAAAATAAAAAACAAACAAACTTGATTAAGAAACTCTTTGTAAAAACAATAACCCACGGGTTGGAGACACAGGATTGCAGGATGCCGTTTGCCTTGCATGCAGCTGACCTGGATTTCATCTCCAGCATCCCATGTGGTTCCCCAAGCACTGCCAGGGGTAATTCCTGAGTGTAGAACAAGGAGTAACTCCTGAGCATATCCAGGTGTGACCCAAAAACTGAAAAAAAAAAAAAAAACAAGTGAGCCTAAAACTGAATAAATCATTGTATCACTGTCATCCTGTTGTTCATCGTTTGCCTTGAGCAGGCCCCAGTAATGTCTCCTTTGTCCTAGCCCTGAGATTTTCAAAAGTACCACATTCAAGGCTCTTTCAGGGTCAGGAGAATGAGATCCATCATTGTTACTGGTTTTTGGCATATTGAATACGCCACGGGGAGTTTGCCAGACTCTGCCGTGTGGGCAGGTTACATTTGGTAACCTTCCAGGTTGTTGAAAGTAAGAATGAGATAGTAAGATGTTACACAGCCGCATTTATGGCCGTGCGCTTCCAGAAGCTGCTGTAATTAATCACCTGTAGTTATTAGCAAACCTGTGGGCTGGAGCGATAGCACAGCGGGAGGGCATTTGCCTTGCACGTGGCCAGCCCCCGGAAGAGCCTGGTTCGATTCCTCTGCCCCTCTCAGAGAGCCCAGCAAGCTACCTAGAGTATCTTGACTGCACGGCAAAGCCTGGCAAGTTACCCATGATGTATTCAGTATGCCCAACACAGTAACAACAAGTCTCACGATGGAGACGTTACTGGGTCCGCTCGAGCAAATCAATGAACAATGGGAGGACAGTGCTACAGTGCTACACAGGTGGTAAAGGTAAGTTCAAAGGTGATGCTGACACAGAATTATGGCACTGGTTAGTTGGGAGTGAACTGGAAGGGTTGTCCTCTGGGGAACTGAAAAACCCCAAGGGTTTCAAAAGCATTGGTTATATTTTACCTGGAATGCCTTCAGAACAGTATTTTGAGAAATTAAATGTACAAGAAAATAATTTCAGAAGACGTGGCCCTCTTTGGGGGAGTCGGGAAGACATGAATATTTGGCAACCTATACTATCACAATCAGAATATTTCAATATTTTATTGAGTTTTTTTCAGCTGCCGGGGCTCTGCTCGGGATGGGGAGGGAAACTCAACCCACCCTCCTCCAAGTTGCCCTGGTGAGGACAGCCAGGCGTGGAGGCAGGAGACTCTGCACTGTTTCCCTCCCAACCCGAGCAGAGCCCTGGCAGCTGAAGACCTCCAGTTCCAGCCACAGCCATGCTTAAGATCACTCTCCACACGTTCAGACAAGCCTCATGCATAAAGGAACCGGCAGAGGAACCCAGGTGTGCGGGACCCAGGGTGTAGATCTCCAAGCCTGCTTGGATTGGGACTGGGGCCTCCTCCACCCAGATCCCCCATCTTCCAGTATGCAGGCGTTACATCCACCAAATGCGCCCCACCCCCCCCCCCCCACGCCATGTAATCCCACCAATGGCCAAGACCCAGAGACTATAAAACCCTGCTCCTGGAACATCTTACTATCTAGTTCTTACTCTGGAGAAACTGGTAGGCTATCAAAAGTATCCTGCCAGCACGGCAGTCTGGCAAACTCCCCGTGGCGTATTCAATATGCCAAAACCCAGTAACAATAATGGGTCTCATTCTCCTGAGCACTGCCAGGAGTAATTCCCGTGTTCAGAGCCAGGAGTAATCCCTGAGCATCACTGAATGTGACCCAAAAAGCAAAATATATATATATTTAAAGGCCCTCCCGTTGATCATCGATTTGCTCGAGTGGTCTCAGTAACGTCTCCATTGGAGACTTTGTTGTTATTGTGTTTGGCATATTGAATATGTCATGAGGAGCTTGCCAGGCTCTGCCGTGCGGGAGCTTGCCGGCCTCTCCGAGAGGAGCAGAGGAATCGAACTCAGGTCGGCCATGTTGGCTGTGTGCAAGGCAAACACCCTACCGTTGTGCTATCGCTCCAGGAGCCTTGCACACAGCCAACATGGCCGACCTGAGTTCGATTCCTCCGCCCCTCTCGGAGAGCCCGGCAAGCTACCGAGAGTATCTCGCCCACACTGCAGAGCCTGGCAAGCTCCCCGTGACGTATTCGATATGCCAAACACAGTAACAACAATGTCTCCAATGGAGACGTTACTGGGCCCGCTCGAGCAAATATTTTTTTTTTAAATTTTGAATTTGTTATTGAGGCTGGAGCGATAGCACAGAGGGTAGGTGTTCGCCTTACAAGCGGCCAACATGGCTGACCCGAGTTCGATTCCTCCGCCCCTCTCGGAGAGCCCGGCAAGCTACCGAGAGTATTCGATATGCCAGACACAGTAACAACAAAGTCTCCAATGGAGACGTTACTGGGCCCGCTCGAGCAAATCGACGATCAACGGGAGGGCCTTTACCTTTACCTTTACCTTATTGAGGAAGCATGGTTTACAGTAGTGTAAACATTTATACTTGGTGTGCAATTTCACTGCATCACATCTACTACAAGTGCCAATATCCTCTATGCTTTCCTAGGGCCCTTCTTGTCCATCACCTTTCCTTCTCTTTTTCTTTCCTTTGCTCTCTTTGACCCCACTCCCCTCCTCTACACAGACACCCCTTGGTAACCTGAGTTCTGTGGGCAGAGTCCAAGTATTAAGCAGAAAATGAACAGGGAGGGACCAGAAAGAAGAGAGAGGGAACAAACCATGAATTGATCATCAAGATCAGGATCACCCTGTTGTTCGTCGATTGCCTCAAGCAGGCACCAGTAATGTCTCCTTCTTCTTAGCCCTGAGATTTTAAAAGAGCCATATTCAATGCTCTTTCAGGGCTAGGAGAATGAGACCTATCATTGTTACTGGTATTTGGCATATTGAGTATGACACGGGAAGTTTGCTAGACTCTGCCGTGTGAGCAGGATACTTTCTGTAGCCTGCCAGGTTCTCCAAAATAAAAATGAGATGATAAGATCTTGTGCAGCCGCAAATGCAGCCACGCGCTTCCAGGAGCTGGGTTTTATAGTCTCTGGTCTTGGCCGTTGATGGGACCACCTGGTGCCAGCAGCATCTGGTGGGTGTAACGCCTACCTACTGGAAGATGGGGGATCTGGGTGGAGAAGGCCCAGTCCCAATCTGAGCAGGCTTGGAGATTTCAGTCCCAGGACCCACATGCCTGGGTTCCTCTGCCGGTTCCTTCATGCATGAGGCTTGTCTGGATGTGTGGAGAGTGATCTCAGTATGGGTGTGCTGGTTCTGGAGGTCTTTGGCTGCTGGCTCTGCTCGGAGCGGGGAGGGAAACTCAACCCACCCCCCTCCAAGGGGCCCTGGTGAGGACAGCCAGGAGCGGGGGCAGGAGACTGCACTGTTCTCTTCTGGGAGCTGGGTTTTTCGAATTGATCATGTTATACTCTAACAAACATGTGTGATCTGATCAGTGATTCACCAGACCTTATTGGTATTATCTTATATGACTGTAAAAGGGAATATGTTGTGGTATGAGGGGTCACACCACAATCAACGATACCATCATTTGCATATACAAATGATTGTTAAAATTGGATGATCTCCTGGGATGTAGCCAATCAGATGGCAGAGGCAACCAAGCGGCAGGCATACATAATGTATATAAGCCCATGTCACTGTACAGAAGGGGCCTCCTTTCCTTACTTTTGACCTTGTAGCCTGCCTTGCCTATATATATATTTGAGCTGCTAAATAAGAGTTGTAGAACAGAAGGTGTCTAGTGGTTGGTGTGCTAAATTTACACTGAGTCCACAAGAACCCAGGAAAGATCTATATTGGCTGCAACACAGGGTCTATTTTTTAATTGGCTATTGTTCTTTTCCTTGATTTGTTTCTTTATGTACCACCTAAGAGTGAGATTACCTGGTATTTGTTTTTCTCTTTCTTATTTTCTTTTGTTTCTGTACCATCCCTGAGTGTGCTCAAGGATCATTCCTGGCAAGCTCAGAGGACCATATGGAATGCCAGAATTGAACTTGGGTCAGATGCATGCAAGGGAAGGGCTTTACCTGCTCTTTTATCTCTCTGGTGGCTCTTTCTGACTGATTTTGCTTAATATGACACCCTCTATGCCTATTCATGTAAAAAAAATGCAAGATTACAGCTTTTGGGTTTATTTGTTCTTGGACCACACCTGGTGTTGATCTGTGGTTACTTCTGGTTGAGACCCTGGGGTTTCTCCCATAACAGGGACCATGCCGTTCTGTTTTTATTTTTAGAAGTATCCATGTTGTTTTACAAAACCAGTAATGTTCATATCAACACTGAATGAGGTTCTTGTATTGTTAACTTTTTAAATTGGGGGGCCATACCCAGAAGTGTTCAGGGCTCCTAGCTCCGTGCTCAGGGATCACTCCTAGCGGGCTCAGGGAACCATATGGGGTGCTGCAAGTCAAACCTGAACTTCCTGCACACAATACAAACACCTTCTCCACTGTGCTGTAGTTCTGCTCCGTCCTTTATTTTTATTTTTAACCCCCTCTCTGTTTTTCTTGATTATTTCTAACCTTCAAGATCTGACAGTTGTGGTTCTTTGTGTCTACTTCTTTCTAATCATGTGGGAGGTCATCCCTGATGTCGCTCAGGGGACCATGTGGTGCCAGGGAGCAAACCCAGGTCTCTTACATGCAAATTATATGCTCAAGTCCTTTGAACTATCTCGCTCAACAAAGCTTCTGAACTTTTGATACAGGCTAATCTCTCTAGTATGAGATACCACAGTGTGATGTGCATTTCCTTGATATACTCCAATATCACTTGATAACTTGATCACTTAACATCTCATTACTCATGGATTTGCTCGAATGGATTTGCTCCATTCATCCCTGTCACATGCTAGTGTAACCCAATGGCGTCTGCTCACTCCAGGAACACAAAGAGCCTTAAACCGATCCTTCAGGGTCTTGATGAAGTCTGACCATCTCGTAGGTGGGTGACCACGCGATCTTTTGACATCCCATGGAATCCAGTCTGTAATGGCTCTAGTCCAAATTTGGATTTGGAGATTTAGGTCATCTCCAAATCTCATTACGTGTCTAGCCCATCTTATTTTCAATGCCTTGGCAAATGAGACAGCTTCCCTGATTCTTGAATGTCGATGCAGGTCGGAACTCCGGATTCTTTCTCTCACTTGAGTGAAGCGTGATACTCCAAGCACAGCTCTTTTGATTCCTCTTTGGGAGACCCGAATAGTATTCTCATCCTGTTTTTGTTGGGCCCAGGTCTCTGGAGGCATATGTTAATGCAGGAAGAACAGGTGGAGTAAAAAAGATGTGCCCAGAGTCGGAGGTTCTTCGTCCTCATAGTTATTTCTTCCATGCTCTTGAAGGCATTCCAAGCCGCTCTCTTCCTCCTGCACAACTCAGGTGCCCATTCGTCATGTTAAGTTCTCAACCTAGGTACACATAACTGCTGCATTCGGAGATGTTGGTTCCGTTGAGAGCTAATGGAACGTCAGAAATGAGTCTGTTTCTCATGAACATTGTCTTCATCAGATTCAGCTGCAGTCTGACTTTTCCACACTCACAGTCGAAGTCGGCCAGCATTTGTGCCGGTTGGCTAATGTTTGATGTTATTAGAATGATGTCATCAGTGAAGTGGAGGTGATGTAGTTGCCGACCATCTATCTTCTCCCATTCCTTCCCATTCTAGTCATCGCATGACGTTATCAAGGGTGGCACTGAAGAGTTTCGGTGAAATAGGATCACCCTGCCGAACCCCTCTCTTGACATGGATGACCACTTTCTTGTAGAATGGTGAGATCCTGGTAGGGACTCCGTAATACAGCTCACGGAGGATCCTGAAGTATTGAGTTTGAATGCCCTGTTTGGCTAGGGCTTCAATGACTGCTTCCGTCTCAACAGAATCAAAGGCCTTCTTTAAATCAATGAACGTTAGACAGAGCGGCGTCTTGAACTCCCCAGAAACCTCGACTGCGTGGATATGGTCGATTGTGCTGAATCCTTTTAGGAACCTGGCTTGCTCACATGGTTGTCTTTCATCTATTGTTCTGCCAATCCTATTCAGGATGACTTGAGTGAACAGCTTGTAGACGACAGACAACAGGCAGATTGGGTGATAGTTGCCAATATCGTGGATGTCTCCCTTCTTGTACAGTAGAACGGTCCTACTGGTTTTCTGTTTTAGTATTTACTGTTTTAGTATTTAAATATTTAGTATTTAGTATTTAATACTAAAACAGTAAATACTCCAATAAACGTGACAATAGTCATACTTTTCACTCTCCCCCTAATCTGGTGGATATGAAATATACTTCACTATAATTTTTAATTCCATCCCTCTATTTTATAATGGAGATATTTTTTCATGTTTCTTGGATCTCTGATTTTTAGGAAATGCTGGCATCTTGTTTTTGCTTTCAAGCTGGCCCTAGAATTAGAAGCACCTACCTTCATTCTGAGATCTATTATTTCCCATATATGTATATGTATATTCACCAACCCATGTTAGTTATGATGAACACTTGTGCTCTAGTTTTTCCATTTCCATTAGAATCTTTTAACGCTCTAGCTAGGCAAAGAGAAGGTATGGTGTATCCATATGTGAGCAAGGATGAAAAATAGGATAAAGGATTGAGGGGATCTGGGATATGTGAATAGAAGGCCTCTGGGAGGTGTGGAATAGCAGGAAACTGACCAGGAGGCTAGATAAACTATTGGAAGCTGCCTAGAGCACAAGAGCCATACCAGTCAAGTGAACATATCATTTCTGATCTTCTAAGAATTATCTAGTGTCTGTATTATCGTCCTTTTGAGGGAGAGATGCTTCCAAAGAAGTGCGCATTAGGCCTGGGAGCTTCTCCTGGTGATTATCTGCCAGTCTGGCTGTGGTTTAATGTGAGAGATCGAAGGTGGAGTATTGCAAAGGCCCTGTGGTGCCAGAGTATCCAGGTACCCTTAGTGTTGCTGAGGGCTTCTAAGGGCTATACCCAATAGTGGTAAGAGATCATAGAGTACAGGGGATCAAATGGGCAAATGGGAGTTGACCACATGTAAGGCAAATACCTTAAATCTGGGATTATCTCACCAAATCCCTCCTCCTCTCCCTCTCTTTTTCTTTTTAACAGAACTGAGGTTCAGCAGCCACCCAGAGGACTCTTTGGAATGCCCAGAGCAGAACTGGTTATCATGCAGTAATTTACGAAGTACCATATTTGTTTTTTTTTTAATTTTATTGAATCACTGTGAAATAGTTACAAGCTTTCATGTTTGGGTTACAATCACACAATGATCAAACACCCGTCCCTCCACCAGTGCACATTCCCCACCACCAATATCGCTGGTAAACCCCCCCTTTCCCAGCCTCCCCCTGCCTCCACGGCAGACATGATTCCCCATAATCTCTCTCTACTTTTGGGCATTATGGTTAGCAATACAGACTCTGAGAGGTTATCATGTTTGTTTCTTTATCTACTTTCTGCACAGATCTTCCATCCCGACCGATTCCTCCAGCTGTCTTTTTCTTACTGATCCCTTCTCTATTCCAGCTGCCTTCTCCCCTTTGCTCATGAGGCAGGCTTCCAGCTATGGAGCAATCTATCTGTCCTGTGTATCTACTGTCCTTAGGTGTCAGCCTCATGTTATGTTATTTTATACTCCACAAATGAGTGCAGTCCTTCTCTGTCTGTCCCTCTCTTTCTGACTCATTTCACTTAGCATGATACTCTCCATGTCTACCCATTTATAAGCAAAGTTCATGATTTCATCTCTCCTGACAGCTGCATAGTATTCCATTGTGTAGATGTACCACCGTTTCTTTAACAAGTCATCTGTTCTAGGGCATTTGGGTTGTTTCCAGATTTTGGCTATTGTGAGCAGGAAGTTCCATATTTGTATACTGAGCACTGAATACCAGTTTGGGACTGAGAATTTGATTTGGTTTTGGACATGTTTGCCAATGATGAGGCATCTCCAGGTGTTTTATTGGGGCACTGGGTAGGAACTGCCTGAAGCCACAGAGAGAAGTTGAGAAACCAAAAGCTTCTTGATTAGCAGGCAGGGGCGTCTAAAATCTTACCTAGTTACTGGCTCCTGACCTGAATAGCTTGGGAGGTCCTCACACACTGCATAAAATAAATTCATTCATTCATTCATCATCCTGTTATTCGTCGATTGTCTCGAGCAGGCCCCAGTAACGTCTCTTTCCTCCTAGCCCTGAGATTATATTCAAGGCTCTTTAGGAGAATGAGAACCATCATTGTTACTGGTATTTGGCATATTTGGTACGCCAAGGGGAGTTTGCCAGACTCTGCCCTATGGGCAGGCTACATTCGATAGACTGCAAGTTTGTCCAAAGTAGGAATGAGATAATAAGATGTCATAAGAAGATGTCCTGATAAGATGTCCTGATAAGATGTCGCGCGGCCGTGAATGCGGCCACGCAGTTCCGGGAGCTGTATTTTATAGTCTCTGAGTCTTGGCCGTTGATGGGATTACACGGTGCCAGGGGGCCAGGTGGCAGGTGTGACCCCTGCCTACTGGAATTTGGAGGATCTGGGTGGAGGATGCTCGACTCCAATCCGAGTAGGCTTGGAGATCTCGGCCCCGGAACCCGCGTGGCTTTGTCCCTCTGCCAGTACCTTCATGTGTGCGGAGAGTGGTCTCAGCATGGTGGTGGCTGGTCCTGGAGGTCTTCGGCTGCCGGAGCCCTGGTCGGGGTGGAGAGGAAAGCTCAACCTGCTCCCCTCCAAGGGGCCCCGGCGAGGAACAGCCAGGTGCGGGGGCAGGAGACTGCCGAGGCCGCTTTCCGGACACATTATAAAACACTTTCTACTCATTTTTCCACAATTACTATACCATGTCTGATGGAGTTCAGACAGTAGGCAATGGGTCATAGAGAAAAATATGTATAACATATGCCTGTTGGAGAGCCCAGCAAGCTACTGAGAGTATCCCGTTCGCACGAGCAGAGTCTGGCAAGCTCCCCTTGGCATATTCAATATGCCAAATACAGTAACAACAACAGGTCTCATTCCCTTGACCCTGAAAGAGCCTCCAATCATTGGGAAAAGACGAGTAAGAAGAGGCTGCTAAAATCTCAGAGCTGGAAGGAATAGAGACATTGTTACTGGCGCCCACTCAAGTAATTCAAAGATCAACAGGGTGACAGTGATACAGTGAGACAGTGATTTGCTTATTTATTTTGCTTTTTAGGTCACACCCATCGATGCATAGTGTCATTTCTGGCTCTGTACTCAGGAACTACTCCTGGCAGTGCCTGGGGGACCATATGGGATGCTGGGGATCAAACCTGGGTTGGCCACGTGTAAGGCAAATGCCCTACCCACTGTGTTCTTTCTCCAGACCCTACATTTATCTATTAAGGAACAGGTAACACTTAAGCAGTTCCAGGGATTAGGTCCACATTAGGTCCACACTGCATAAGAGAAAGGAGAAGAGCTTCCTCTTGAGCTGTCTCAATAACGCCTTAAGAGTTGGGTGACTCAGAGATTGTGACTCAGTCTGATCATCTGCAAATGGATATAGCTATTTGGGTGTTTTTAGATCCTTGGAACACATGATCACAAACCGTGGTTTAAAATAACAGAAATTATTTTTTTCTCCACAGTTCTGGAGGCCAGAAATCTAAAATATATTTCACCTGGTCAAAAATCAAAGTGTCAACAGACACTACAGAGTTATTCAGGGGCTAGGGAAACCAGGTTAATCTATTTTTCAATCCTTAATTTAATTTTCAAAATCTTAGTTCATATAAGGATGTCAAAATTCAGAAATAAGAGATAAAACCAATGAGTCACTTAAACAATAATGAGAAGTTCATTTTGCACACACCAGTTCGCAAATCAATAACACAAACCAAACATTAAAATGAAGCCCCATAGGTATATTGTTACAGGCTTGTTCATAAAGTGAAAACGTAGTGATCACACTTTTCATTAGTGATTGGCTAAAATATCAATATTTTCATAATGATAGAACCTTGGCGAGTGATGACCTCAGATCAACTTTGGGAAGCAGGGTGAATTTTGCTTATCATTTTCAGATGCATGAGCAGGAAGTGACAGAGGTCAAGTTACTCTTGCAAAATAAGCTAAATTAAATTTTCCTTGTATGACTCCACCGGTTGTGTCTGCTCAGGAGAACGTCAAGGTTGATTTTCATTTATTTATTTTTAAGGAACAGGTATCACTCAAGCAATTCCAGGGACTAGATATCTAAAAGGGAGGCGAGGAGAGGCATGATAAATTGCCTATTACATTCAAAAGCTGTTTTGAGGAAATCAGCGAAAGCTGTTAGAGCTTTGTCCCGTGTGTTAATAGAGAGGAGAGAGTATGTATATTTTATCTAATAAGAGGTTTCTAAGAAAGTCTTCTTGGGGGCTGGAGCGATAGTACAGCGGGTAGGGAGTTTGCCTTGCACGCGGACAACCTGGGTTCCATTCCAGCATCCCATATGGTCCCCTGAGCACCGCCAAGGGTAATTCCTGAGTGCAGAGCCAGGAGTAAGCCCTGTGCATCGCCAGGTGTGACTCTAAAAGCAAAAAAAAAAAAAAAAAAAAAAAAAAAAAAGGAAAGTCTTCTTTATAGAGCAGCAGTAAGGTTCAAACAAGACCCAAGTGTACACCTACAAGGAAGGGTACAGGAAGATTGCACAAGTAACAACGAAGGCAATAAAACCGAGGTTTACAATCTGTTTCTGCACTCCCAGGACTCTAAATTGCAAGCCTCCGACCCCGCCCACTTACTTTCGGGCTACCTGGAGGCACCGACACGCTACCCAGAGACCACGCCCCCTTGGGGCTTTGCCCCGCCCACCTAGTTGGGCGGTCCAGTTTGCGATGGCCGAGACAGGCCCTTAACCGTCTGTCCATCATTATCCCCATCAAACGTGAACTGCTTTTGTCCGATTATTCCAGCATTTAAAGTCTTTCTATAATTTTTCAAAATCATATATACCTTTTGGAGTCTTCGTCTCTGGAATTTCCTTGTATTTCGTTGCCAAAAAACGAGGAAAATCTGCGAAAATCAAACCGGCACTATTTAAGACACCCCAAGCGTGAGGCGCGGGGTCCTTACGTCGCTCGGGCGCTGAGCCCGGGGGCCGGCCGGCCGCGCAGGCGCAGTGGGGGGCGGACTCGCCATGCCGACTGTCAGCGTGAAGCGCGATGTGCTCTTCAAAGAGCTAGGCCGGACCTACAGTGAGTGCTGCTGGCCTTTTGGTTCGGGCTCTGTGCCTCGCCGCCGAGGCCGGGACTCCCTCCAAAACGGCAGCGTTGGGCAAGCGTTGAACGCTGCCCGGCCGGGCTTGGCTTCGGGATAGTCGGGAAGGGCCTTGAGCCGCCGAGGCGGCCGGGCCAGGCTGGGGCAGCTTTTCTGGTCTTGCATCCCCAGCTCATTGCTCGTTCCCTTCCCACGGGCTCACCCCGGGCATCCCGGCCAGGGGAGAGAGAGCACGGGGACCCGGCCCCGGGTTTGCACCCCGGGGGCTGCTAATTCAATGCAATGAGATGGGCGCTAATTCAATGCAACGAGACGGGCGCACCATGTTCCACGGGTCCGGGG
Organism: Sorex fumeus; assembly: GCF_029834395.1. Lineage (NCBI taxonomy): Eukaryota > Metazoa > Chordata > Mammalia > Eulipotyphla > Soricidae > Sorex > Sorex fumeus. Next base: position 41,811,803 of record NW_026606071.1, on the reverse strand, counting down.
GTGGGCACGCGAGAGGAGGAGCTGGGGGGGCGATTGCACCCCCACAGCGTGGGTGTTTTTTTGTTTGTTTGTTTCCTGAGCACCCTTTGGAGGTGCCCGGTGCGGCTCTGGTGCTCTTTTAAGACCTAAGGGTCCGCGCTCAGGTCCTAACTAGGGGCGTCAGTGGTCCAATTTAGCTGCATGGATACAATGTTGCTCTTACGATGCCACGACAGCTGTGGAGGAATTAAAAAAGGCGGCTGTGCCCAGAACCACGTTAGAGAGCGTCCGTCACTTGGGAGCTGATACTGAGACTGAAGTCTTTTTAAATTTATTTTGCGATGCTCAGGGGTCACTCCTGGCTCTGCACCCAGGAATTAACTCCTGGCGGGGTTTTGGGGGACCATATGGGATGCTGGGAGTCGAACCCGGGTCGGCCGCGTGCTAGGCAAATGCCCTAGCCGCACAGTCCAGCCCCTGAGACAGAAGTCTTAACGCGTCCACGGTTTTCCTGCCACACGTCAACCCTCGTGTTTTTTTTTTTTTTAAATTGTGATACAGTTGTGTTGTATACCAGTAGTGACATTCATTTGACTTGTGGCGTTGGGGGTTTTGTGGTTGGTCCGTCCCCCTCCCCCCCCCCCCCCCCCCCACAAACACGCTTTATTTAAACACTTGATGTGCAACGTTGTTCATGGTCAGTGCCTTGGTCATTTCAACACCAATCCCACCAACACGATCACTTTTCCCTCCTCCACTGTCTCCAGTTTCTCCACTACCTCTCAAGCCCACGCTAATTTTATACTGTTTGTTGACCACTGAATGACTGGTGGAATGATAAAAAAATACTTAAGTGAAAGGAAATTTGTGAAAATTGTATCTCATCGTGGGAACATTAAGTCCTCCTCTGAGGTTTTACTACGCTCTTGTTGCAAATTAAGCCTTCCTTCTGGGTTCATGTTGATGAGATTAGTTGGCTTCTGTGTTCCCCATCCTATCTGATGTGCTCCTTCTGGGATGTTGGTTTGGATGGAGTTGGGAGGTGTCAGGTTGCTGCCAGGGGCATTTAATTTGACATGTGTATTACTCTGAAAAATTCTCTTTAGTTCAAATTACCCTGGCAAGCAAACATTGTGAATTTCTTTTTCTTTTTTTTTTTTTTTAACAATTTAAGAGCATTGGTGAAATCTGTTAAGCCTGTTGATCAGTTACAGACTGAGTTATGAGAGTAGTACTGATTTTAGAGCTCAATATATCTCTGGTAAGTTTAAGAAATCCGCTTTATAGTATATTACCTAGGCCCAGAGATAGCTCAGGGGGTAGAGATCAAACCTTTCTTGCATGAGGACCTGCATTTGGTTCCCAGCTTCGGCAAGAAAAGAATGTTTCCTTCTTTTAAAAAATGTTTCTAAAGGTGTACTTGGTCAGGAGAGATAGTACAGCAGGTAAAGAGATTGTTACGGTCCCCAGAGCACTGCCAGGAGTGATCCCCGAGCACAGAGCCAGAAGTAAATCCCGCGAGATTGGCCTACGTTCCCTGCCTCCCTGAACTCTTATATACTATGTAATTTTGAAGTGTTATTACTTGTTGTAGTTTTGGGGGCACTCCCTGAGGTTTTGGGGGATTATTCCCTGCCAGGCCCTTATTTATATTTTTATCCATTCTTCTAAACAGCATTCTCACTGTATCACAGAATACACCTGAGTAGTACAAGATGGTAAAGCAATTATTTGTTCAAGATGCAGATCAATTCCCTTTTAAATATTTAATCTCTAGGAAAGTGAATAATTGCAGGTTTTTAAAAGATGGAGAATTTTTAACCTATTTACTGAGCGATAGCACAGCGGTAGGGCGTTTGCCTTGCACGCAGCCAACATGGTGGACCCGAGTTCGATTCCTCCGCCCCTTTCGGAGAGCCCGGCAAGCTACCGAGAGTATCTCGCCTGCACGGCAGAGCCTGGCAAGCTCCCCGTGACGTATTCGATATGCCAAACACAGTAACAACAAAGTCTCCAATGGAGACGTTACTGGGCTCGCTCGAGCAAATCAATGAACAACGGGAGGGCCTTTACCTTACCTTATACTCTTACCTGGGCTGGAGAGGTAGCACAGTGGGTAAGGTGTTTGCCTTGTACGTGGCTGACCCGGGCGACCTGGGTTCAATTCCTCTGCCCCTCTTGGAGAGCCCGGCAAGCTAGCGAGAGTATCTCGCCCGCACGGCAAAGCCTGGCAAGCTCCCCGTGATGTATTTGATATGCCAAATGGAACAACAAGTCTCACAATGGAGATGTTACTGGGCCCACTCGAGCAAATCCATGAACGGGAGGACAGTGCTACAGTGCTACTGTTCCCTGACATTTTAATGTAGTGTATTGATCCCCTTTTTCATATCGAGAACTCAGATTCAGGTAAACTCAGTTTTCCTTAAGTGTCTTATTATGATAAGATATCATAAGTTAATGATCGATGTTACTCAGTACAGATCAGAAATGATACTCATTAGTTTGCATTTCATCAGTTCTTTTTGAAAGCTTTTGGTTTTTATTTTTTGGGTCACACCTGGCTGTACTTAGAACTTACTCCTAAATCTGCACTTAAGGATCATTCCTGGTGGTGTTCAGGGGCTGGGGGGGGGGGGGGGGGAACCATCTGGAGTGTGGGGGATCAAACCCAGGTTGGCTGTGTGCAGGGCGAGTGCCCTACCCACTGTCTATCCCGCTGACCTCTGGAAACCTTTTATCTGTATTTGGGTTGAGGGCAAAGTTGGGAAAGCAGGTTTGACTTAGTACCTGATTTTCAACATCATGAACCCATTTTTCTTGCCTGTCACTTTTTTTCCCTTTCCTTTTTCAGTCTTGCTTTCTGCTTGTCTAAAAGTCCATCATTTCTACCACAATTCACAATACCCTTTTATTATCTCTTTGTTCATGATGTTTCTCAAGTTGCTTTTGTTTTGGAGATCATTTTGGTTTGGGGGGAGCAGTTTTAACGTACTCTCTTTAATATCTTTATGCTCAGTTTTTTTTTTTTTTTTTTTGCCTTTTGGGTCACACCGGTGATGCTCAAGGATTTCTCCTGGCTCTGCGCTCAGGAATTACTCCTGGCAGTGCTCAGGGGACCGCATAGGATGCGGGGGATCACACCCGGGCTGGTCGCGTGCAAGGAAACACTCTCCCTGCTGGACTCTCGCTCCGGCCCCGCAGATGTTTTTCTTATTATCACTGTTCTTCGATTCTGATCCTGTTTTGCCTCGGTGTAATTCCCTGCAAGATTGTGTCGGAACAATCTGTGTGATTCCTGAAAGCCCCTAATCTGTACTCCTAGTGGTGAGTCATATTTTTGTTAGAAGGAATCGTGACTCACAGTGTTCTATTGCTCTTTACATCTGAGCATATTAGGACGCTCAGAAAGGGATCGTATGATGGTTCGGATGCAGTTTTCATAGTTACATGTAATTCATTTGGGATAGCATCTGCTTTCAGTACCCATGTAGTTACCAATGGTAACATAATAAAGTACTCCCACATTTAGCTGAAAAGTCATTGGTTCAATTATTGATTCTAAGGATCAAGAATTGGGGAGTGCTGGAGTGACAGTGCAGTAGTTAGTGTTTGCCTTGCGGGCGGCTGACCCGAGTTCAATTCCCGGCATCCCGTATGGACCCCAAGCACCACCAGGAGTAATTCCTGAGTGCAGAGCCAGGAGTAACTCCTGTGCATTGCTGGGTGTGACTCAAAAAGCAAAAAAACAAAAAACACTGGGGAGCAGCTTATCTGGGGACCTGGTTCTGGGTTTCTGACCAGGATCTAGTAAATGAATCAGGTTTCTAAGTCATCTCAAGGCCTAACTGGAGCTGTGGAATCTAATTCCAGATTCACTTTTGATCTGACCTCATCCTTTTAAAAAAACAAACAAACAAACACTTTTTCTTGTTTGCATCTCCTGGCAGATCTTGTGGGCACAGAGCCCACTCCTCGGGCCCAACAGCACCTGTCGTGAAGCTTGGGCTCAGTGCTCAGAGGGACCCACCAGCTCCACACCCAGGGATGCTTGAGGACCATATGCTGCCAGGGGTCAAACTTGGACCTGGCACATAAGAGGCACGAGCTTTTTTTTTTTTTTTTTTAATAGGTTTTATTGGATCACGTTGAGATACAAACTTGCATAATTACATTTCAGTCACACAATGTTTGAGCACCCATCCCTCCACCCATGCCCATTTTCCACCAACATTGTTCCCATTTTCCCTCCCGCCACCCCTACCCCATCCCACTCCCTGCCTTTGTGGCAGGTATAATCCTTCTTGCTCTCTCTCTGATTTGGGGCGTTATGATTTGCGATACAGATACTGAGAGGCCATCATGTTTGGTCCTTGGTCTACTTTCAGCATACATCTCCCATCCCGGGGCGATCCCGCTAAACCCTCATCAACTTAGTGGTTGCTTCTGGCTAAGATCAAGTGTAGGCACGCGCTTTTGAACTCTCTCCCCAGCCCTGAGCCATCTGTCCCTTTCCCGTGATTTGTCCGTAAGAGTGCTGGCACGGGGTGGCCTGTTTGCCCTCAGCACGAGGTCCAAGAGCGCCGGGAATTGAGTGCACTCATGATGGAAGGCACTGGCATCTCAGAAACAGCCCGTCCTTTGCTACTCTGGGCCAGTGACTTTCAGCTTTTTAGCCCAACCATTTGAAAGTATGTGCTCTCGGCCCTTTGGGCTCCCTGACACTCTTCAGGAAGTGTCTGAGAAGTAGGAATTGGGGGGGGGGGGCAGTGGCGATCTGCTGGGCAGGTCTGGCCCTGGTCTCTCTCTCATCAGGATGCCTTCAGGCTTGTAGCAGGACCCACAGATGGTATGCCCAGATTCACTCCTGTATGGGGTGTGGAGACCAGGAGGCAGGAATCATTCGGGGCACCTCTTCCCCCCACCCACCCGCTTGTCAAGTCCAGCAGAGCACCCTCGACTTCTCGCCCACCCACTGTGCCCACCTCCCACTCACTCATTCATGCCTCTTGACTGTCTCCATGTCCTCCTTCTGCTTCTCCGTCACTGCTGCTGCTTGAACTGTCCCTGGGGTGTCTCTGGCTGTGGCAGGAGACTCCCGGCTCCAGTCCCTCCCCCCACCTACGATGCCCACGTGATGCATTTGCCCAGCTGAGAACTCTTCACCGGACCCTGGCCGCAAAGGACCAATCCCTTGGCAGACCTTGACCTGTTCCCGCCCCCCAGCCCCAGTCCCGAGCTTCCTGAGTGTCTCCCTTTCCAGACCTGCCATGCTCTCGCTTCATCCCGCATCTCTGCCAGATGAATTGGTCCTCTGTGGGAAAGCTGAACTGACCCGAAGTTAATTCTTTGTGCCACCCCCGTAACTTGCTCCTGAGTGTGTTTGCACATCTGGTTTCTTGAGTCAAGTTGGAAGTAGTGAAGGCCGCAGTCTTGTTTTCATGGTTTTGTAGTATTTGGGTGTTTTTTTTTTTTTTTTTTTTTTGGCCTTGTGCTCTACCCCAGCATCTGGTCTATAGTGAGCTTCCCATGTCAGGATCTGCAACTTTGGACTAGTTTTTCCCCAGAGTAGACCGGCAGTGATGCTTTGTACTCAGCTTTTGGAAATAAGAAAAATCCCGAAACTGTCAGCTATAGCAAGATAATTCAAGAATGAGAAGTATTTGAAAAAAAAAAATTAAATTTGAGGCACCCCAGGTTACAGTACTGTCCTTGATAGGGTTTCACGACTGGTGTTCCAACCCCGTCCCCACCACCAAAGGGCCTGCTGCCCTCGCTGCCCTCCACCATGGTGTCAGTGAAGGATGAGAACTGGTGGGCCTACTGTGTTTCAGGACACCGCGTCAGGCCCCTCATCCCCGCGAACTCATTTAAACCTTTCCAACAGCTGCAGGGTACACATAAATGGTGCCACTTTATGGATAAATGTTGCCATAAGGTGCCAGGCTCTTCTCAGAACTCAGAAGGTGAGAGTCAGAATTCAGGCTTGGATTAGTCCGATGTGTCAGTGGCAGGACTTACATAACGTCCTTCCATTGTGCTCCAGAGTCTACTTTACATTTGATCTGACTCAGCAGGTGTTTTTCTCCTTGGTGAATGTGAGCTTCCCGGTACAGGTAGCCAAGTTCTGTGCTCCATACGAGAATGGACGAATCAGGCCTATAATAACTTTATTTTTAAACAAATCCCCTACCTTTCTCCCCAAAGGGTTTTTTTTTTCTTTTTGGGTCACAACCGGTGATGCACAGGTGTTACTTCTGGCTCTGCACTCAGGAGTTACTCCTGGTGGTGCTCAGGGGACCATATGGGATGCTGGGAATAGAAACCCGGGTTGACCGCGTGCAAGGCAAACGCCCTACCCGCTGTGCTATGGCTCCAGCCCCTCTATGCACATTTTTTTTTTGCTTTTTGGGTCACACCTGGCGATGCACAGGGGTTACTCCTGGCTTTGCACTCAGGAGTTATTCCTGGCAGTGCTCAGGGGGCCATATGGGATGCTGGGAATAGAAACCCGGTTGACCGCGTGCAAGGCAAACGCCCTACCTGCTGTGCTATCTCTCCAGCCCCTCCCCAAAGTTTTTTGATCATGCTTACTTTGGTTTGTTTTTAAATGATTATATCTGATGTCTGACATTAAGTGTACTTGTTGTAAAGCAGTTGATACAAAAATGAAATTTATATGCTGTTTTATGCTGAACACTCCTTTTTTTTTTGTTTCTTTCCCCCCCTAGCTGACGAAGAATTTGACGAACTGTGTTTTGAATTTGGTCTGGAACTTGATGAAATTGTACGTACTGGATATTTTTTCACACGTTTGGATTATTTGTTACTCTATGGGAACATTTGTGGGCCCCCAGGGTTGACTGTTGCTATGTTTGGAAGGGGCAGTCACTTAAGTGATCAGATGAGCAGACCCTTGCAGGCAACAAGGAGAGAGGCATTGAGGTTTTTTTTTTTTTTTTTTTTGCAAAACTATCATCTAAAAGGGGCTGGGAAGGCGTAGAAACGTTGCTTAAGCCAGAGGTGCTGGTGTCCTTGGCCGCCGCCCCTTCAGCACCTCAGTGTCCCTCCCTTGTCTGTTATTTAGCCATCACTATGAATTTTTGTTTGTTTGGGGGAGGGGGGGCGTCACACCCAGCAGGGCGTCAGGGCTTTCTCCTGGCTCTAAGCAAGCTCAGGGATTCCTCCTGGACTGTCTGTGGTACCGGGGACTGAGCCAAGGTCAGCTGCATGCAGGGCATGCGCCCTGCCCACTGTACAGTGACCTCTCTGGCCCTGGTCAGGTCAACTTTTTATTACAGAATCTGTTTTATTATGGAACGACAAAACTATTAGAGAGATTGTTGGTCATTTTGTATAAACACAGAGCTAGAGCCATAGCGCAACGGGTAGGAGCCAGGCTTCGCATGCAGCCGACCTGGGCTCAATCCTCGGTACCCCCATTTGATCCCCTGAGCCCTCCCTCCTGCCAGAAGTGATCCTTGAGTGGGAGGCAGGAGTAAGTCCTCAAACAAAAGCAAAAGGGAACACACACAAACTTTTTTTTTTTATTAGTGAGACATCATTATTAGTGAGGTACAGTTGTAGACTTACAAATTTTTGAGCTTGGGTTTCAATTATACAATGATCAAATACTCATTCCTCCGCCCGTGCCCATTTCCCTCCACCACGGATCCCAGTATCCCTCCCACCCCTCACAATCCCCATCCCTCCCTGCCTCTGTGGCAGGGCATTCCCTTTTGTTCTCTCTCTCCTTTTGGGTGCTGTAGTTTGCAAAAGAGGCATTGAGTGGCAATCCTGTTCGGTCTAGAGTCTACTTTCAGCATGCTTCTCCCATCCTGGGAGGATCCTCCCAACACCTTTATTTTGTGTTCCCTTCTCTATCTGAACTCCCTTTTCCCCTAGCATGACACACAAACTTTTTACAAGCTTATATGTTGACCCATTAGGAGAATAGTTGATTGCTCCTGATCTTCCGAATCAGGCTACGCCATCAGATTGGCGTCTTGAAACCCTCTGTCCATCTTTTGCATAACAGTGTGTGAATAATTCAGGTCAGGAGCTCAGTAAATTGCTAGATGGGTCATTTCAGAGTTAATATAAAATTATATTTTGAATCTTTAATTTTTATTACGGGGCGACACCTGATGGTGCCTGGGGCCAGCCATAAAGTGCCAGGATTGGAGGGAACCCAGGGCCTGGCACAGTTGAGACATGTGCTCTGCTACGAGTCCCATGCCGGCAGCAGAGTGGGCACACCGCTTAGTGTAGCGGCCAAGGGGCTGTTTTTGCATGCAGCTGCCCTGGGTTGGATCCTTAGCATGAGTAAGACTTGAGCACTGTGGAGCGTACCCCCCCAAACCGAAAATAAAACAAGTAAAGGACAATCTGCTACTTTTATCTTCTGTTTTGTTTTGTTTTTGTTTTTTGGGTCACACCCGGCGATGCTCGGGGGTTACTCCTGGCTCTGCACTCAGGAATTACTCGTGCTCGGGGGACCCTATGGGATGCTGGGAATCGAACCCGGGTCGGCCGCATGCAAAGCAAACGCCCTACCCGCTGTGCTATTGCTCCAGCCCCAATCTGCTACTTTTAAAAAGATTACAACTATCTCGGTGCAAGGTTCTATTGTCTATTAGTCTTTTTTTTTTTTTTTAGCATTTTCTAGCATATAAGGGATTAAATACTTTTAGATATTTTTAATTGAAAATGACGTTGAATTATTAGATTTCCCACGTGTGTCATTATAAATTAGCAATGTATAGGTGTTGCCTTCTCTTTCCTTCAAAGAATCCTCATTGTCTTTTAAATTCAAGACTGGCAGACCCTTTCTGTAGAGCGCCAGGTCTGACCCAGCTGAGACTTTATATAGACTGTAGGCTAGTCTGTGGGGCCACTTGCAGAGATGCGTGTAGCTTAGTGGGCCTGGCTGTGTTCCACCCAGGCTGTACATTCGAGAACAGTGGCAGGTCAGCGGGCCGGCCAGTGCTTGCCCACCCTGACTTTAGATGACCCTTGCTCTTTCGGGATGAGTGAAGACGTCGGTCCTTGGCGAGAGTCAGGTCTGATGGCATTTACTGTTTTCGTATTTTGTTGTTGCCGGTATAACAGACCTTAACTTACTGGGTAGAAGGGCACGTATACTATTGCCATTGCTTCAGAGGACAACTGCTTTTCAACCCTTTATAGAAAAAAAAATTGTGTTTGTTTTAGACTTCAGAAAAGGAAATTATAAGCAAGGAGCAAGGCAATGAGAAGGCCAAGGGTGCCTCTGATGTTGTTCTCTACAAGATCGATGTCCCTGCCAACCGATATGACCTCCTCTGCTTGGAAGGATTGGTTCGAGGGCTTCAAGTCTTCAAAGAGAGGTGAGGGGATTTGTTTGCTGAGTGTTCTGCCAAGTTGGTTTTCTTTGCTATTGTTGGTAACCCTGGGTAGATGTCTAGGGAAAAAAAGACGAGGGCAGGAGTGATAGTACAGCTGGTAGGGTGCTTTCCTTGCATGCGACTGACCCGGATTCACTCCTTGGCACCCCACTCTGGTCCCCCGAGTCCTGCCAGGATTGATTCAGAGTCAGGAGTACGCCCTGAACACTGCTGGCTGTGGCCCAAAAACAAAAAGCAGAAGAATAAAAGATTGCCGGTCAGGTCCTCCGCCTTAGGTCTGCATAAAGGAATGATTGAAGGGTGAGATTCTTGTAGATCATAACCATTTGAAAATTCACTTCTGTGTTAATTTCCACTGTGGTGCATATATATATATATATATATATATATATTATATATGTATATGTATATTTCTTTTTGGGTCACACCTGGCAATGCACAGGGGTCACTCCTGGCTCATGCACTCAGGAATTACTCCTGGCGGTGCTCAGGGGACCATATGGGATCCTGGGAATTGAACCTGGGTTGGCCGCGTACAAGGCAAATGCCCTGCCTGCTGTGTTATCACTCCAGCCCCTGTGGTGCATATTTTAAAGTGTAATATATTTGGCTCATTTAAAAATTCTTGAATGGGGGCAGGAGTGATAGTACAGTGGAGAGGGCACTTGCCTTGTATGTAGGCTACCTTGTATGCAGTTCGATTCCCGAGCATTGCCTGGAGTAATTCCTGAATGCAGAGCCAGGAGAAGCCTCTGAGCGTCGCTGAGTATGACCCAACAAGAAAAAAAAAATCTTGAATGGGTCTGGAGAGATTTGCCTTACCTGTGGCTGTAGCTGTGAATCTGGCTTGGAACCACAGTATTATGTGTGGTTTCTCCGAACACCTCTAGGGATCACACTTGAGCACACAGGTGGGAATAGCCCCTGAGCACTGCCAGGTTTGGCCCAAAATGCTCTGCCTCCCCTCAAAAAAACCCAAATAATATTTGAGTGGATTTAGGTGAATTGCCTCAGTAGTTCAGTTGCAATAGATTGTTCTCTGGATTTGTTTCGGTTGGGAGAGAGAGCAGAGCTAGCGGAGTTGTATTCTTAAATTCCAAGAGAGCTTGGAGTAGCTCTTCCTAGCTGGTAAAATGAAGGTTTTATGTGCTGGCTCTGTGAGAGATCTGTTGGAACCAGATAATTGGTCTCTCTGGTTCCAGGTCCTTTACACTGAACTTTTTTGTCTTGTGTGTTGTGTGTGTATATTTTCAAAGAGAAGGTCATACCCAGCAGAGCTGGGAATGGGGAGAGGCAAGGTTCTGATGGTTCAGTAATTGGGCTGGGCAGTGTCAGGAGTTGAACCCAGGACTTCAGGACCTCACAGCCTTGCCTACGCTAGGCATGTGCTCTATACCGCCTGGACTGTCTCCCCCCGGTCCAGTGAAGATTTTTAAGTCTCCTTCCTCTTCATGGAAAAACTAGACAAGTGAAGAATATATAAATTGAAAATGACGTGAAGCAATTACCAGCCGCTAAATAGCAAGTATCTTTGTTTTTTTTTGTTTGTTTGTTTGTTTGTTTGCTTTTTGGGTCACACCCGGCGATGCTCAAGAGTTACTCCTGGCTCATTCACTTAGGAATTACTCCTGGCAGTGCTCCGGGGACCATAGGGGATGCTGGGGATCGAACCCAGGTTGGCCATGTGCAAGGCAAACGCCCTACCTGCTGTGCTATCACTCCAGCCCCGTAGCAGGAACTTTCAAAACTCCAGAGGGTGCGGGGGTGATGGATTAGATCATAGATTAAGGTGGTTGACTTTGGCTGAGAACCTAGTTGATGCCCTCCATGATGGTCAGACTCGGATATGTTTATTTTCAGATCACACACAGCAGTGTTTGGCGGCTGTTTCTAGCCTGATGCTGTGGGTCAGGGTCAGAGAGGACCATGCAGTGCTGGAGGGTCCAGCCTGGGCCCTCCACAGGGTGAAGTATTGCTCCAGCCCTCTGAGGCCTCTCCTCCGTCCACCTGACGGTAGTGGTTTTGGAGAATGCAGGGGTCAAGGCGCTTGCCTTGCAGGCGGCTCACTGGGGTCCCATCCCCGGCATTGCACATGATCCCCTGAGAACCTTCCACACCTGAGCACAGAACTGGGGGAAGCCCTGAGCCTCGCTGTCTGGGGCCCCCAGACAGTCACCAATAGCAGATTCCAGCCTTTTGCACAAGGGGACTGGTGGTTGAAGATCGCTGTGTTTCCCAAACCTGCCTGGTTTCGAATGTCTGTTTTTTGCGTATGCCTTTTTTTTTTAAAAATGATGACTGAGAATTAGAAAAGGGTTTGTAGAATAACATTGGTTTGTCCTTTCTCCCTTGCTACCGGGAGCTTAGGTTTTTCGGGTAATACCCATCACAGTGCTCCTGAAGTACCTCCATTCCTCTGTGTTTATTGGAATGTTCTTTGGACCAGCACTGTCTGTCTGCATGCCCCAGGAGCTTGTCAGAAACTTTACCTCTCCGCCTATGGAATCAGAATTGATGGCTCGGTTCATTGTAGTCGCGCCGAGGTTTGAAAAGCCCTGACATAAAACTGCTTCCTGCCCTCTCCCAATATGACTCACCTAGATTTCAAAAGATGCCGCTTAGGCCCAGAGAGATGGTAGAGGAGGGAAACCACTTGCCTTGCATGTGGCTGACCCAGGGTTAAGGTACCTGACACTGCATATGGTCGGCTGAGCACGGGTGGGCTAACTCCTGAGCACAGAGCCAGGAATAGTCTGAGCCCCTCTGGGCTGGCCAAAGCAGGATCTCCCCTCTCCCCCCCATTCCCCCCGGCAGGGTACCTTTATCAGACTGGCCTTTCTTTCCCCTGAGTACCAGATTCAGCGAGTCCAGGTGAGACCTGGCTGTGTGCTTCCCTCCTTTCTTTTTGGTGGGGTTTGGGTGACTCTGGGCTTCCTCCTGGCTGTATGCTTAGAGGTCACTCCAGGAGTACTCGGGACAGACCATATGTGATGCTGAGGGTCGAACGGAAGCACATTTTCCTCAGCAGCTCAGACAGACTCTCATGGGTGCCGTAGACTTCCTTCCATCTTCCTTTATTATCCGTATGAAGAGGTCCATGGTGTGCGGTCTCAGGGGTCTGAGCTCTGGAGCTCGTCTCTGGAGATGCTGTACTCCAGCTTCCTGGCACTTGCCTGTGTTTGGGTGGGGGGATGGGTTTCCAAGCAGAGTTCAGAGGCATCAGGACCCTCTTTCTTGATATTCTGCCAACAGGGCAGGGAGGGGGGCCCTGGGGGTCACTCCCACAGGGCTAGGGGTACCTGCGTTGTTGTTCATCAGCCCAGCAGTTCTCCGAACCCCATGCTTGGGCAGGTTTGGGGAACTTACTCCTGGCTCTGTGTTCAGGGATCAATCCTGGTGGGGCTCAGGGGCCATTCCGGTGCTGGGAATAGAACCAGAGCCAGCCACTTGCCAGGCCAGCACCCTCCCTCCTGACTGTGGCTCCGGCCCATTTTGGCACCTCTTATTGCTTCTTTATGTAGTCACAGTTCTGGGGAAAAAGATCTTTAGGGTTATCGGTCAGCCCCTTAGCTGATGTTTAAGTGCCGCTGCATGCTTAGTCGGTGAATTTCCTGCCCCTCTGAGTGAGGTTCCAGTGGTTGGTCACTTGTTACTATGGGCGTCTTATGCCACGGTTGGACAATGTTTAATGTTGGAAGCTTCGCTTTTTAAACTTTTTTTTTTTTGGCTTGCTATCAAACCTCAACTTCTTCTGATTCTGTTTTACTTTACATACCTTCTATGCACAATAGAATATAATTGACTAATGAAATGTTCTGCTTAGTAACAGGCATTTGTCTTGACATTGTTTTAGGATAAAGCCTCCAGTATTTAAACGGGTATCGCCTAAAGGAGAAATCCAGAAATTGTTCGTCACAGAAGAGGTAATAATGATAAATTATTTCCAAAAATTTTTTTGTGTACCTATATAAAATGGGAAGGAGAAAGGGCCCCCTTTTCCAAATATAATTTTCTTCAATCTTTTCCTAGAAATGTTGTAGTGTATTTAGCAGTTCTTAAGATTTTAAAATTTATTTTTACCAAGAATTACATAGGGAATAAGGTGTCTGATTTCCATGACTCATTTTGGAAAATATTCAGACATCTAAGATACATTTGAGATCTAATTGTTTAAATTGTGGTACTTACAAAATAAAAACACATGAGAATATCATGTTTATAAAAATAACTAAGCAAACTACTGTAAGGTTTATTTTTCTCATTTAGTAAATTTTTTAAAAAAAATAAATCTTAGCAAAATGTCAGTCCCAGGAGGAATTTTCTGTGCAGAATTCCAGGAGGAATTTTCTCTTGTCACTGTTACCTTGTCAGTTGACTGAGTCAGTCATATGAGTCAAAATCTCTGATAGCACAGCTGTTATGAGTTAGACCGCTGATGACTCTTCCAAAGAACGTCCCTAATTGTCCATCTCTGCTGGTGAATTTCAGACGGCCAAGATCCGCCCTTACGCCGTGGCCGCGGTCCTCCGGAACATCAAGTTCACGAAAGATCGCTATGACAGCTTCATCGAGCTTCAAGAGAAGTTACATCAGAACATCTGCAGGTGTGTGTGCTCGCCTCTCTCTACTCCTTTCCCTCCCTCCACCCTCTCCCCTCCCTCTGTTGTTTCCCACCCCTTTCTTGCTCCTTTCTCCTTTCTTCTCTCTTCCTTCTCCCCTTCCTGACTTCTGCAGACTTTTTCAAAGCATTCCGAAGTTAGCGAGCATATGAGAGTTGCAAGATTTTTAAAGTTGCTGTAAGTACTCCCTATTCTTAGGGGTCTTTCTCGGTTGCTTTTGTTTAGTTCATGCTTTCATGGTGGTCAGTGACTTTTAGAATCGGAATCAGTCTTACTATTGTCCCTCATTCTTTTTTTTTATTTTTTTATTTTTGGCGGGGTTGCACCCATACCCAGTGATGCTCAGAGGTTGCTCCTGGCTCTGCACTCAGGACTTATTCCTGGCGCTGCTCGAGGGACCGTGTGGGATGTCAGGGTGCAAGCAAATGCTGTACCCACTGTACAGTCGCTCTGGCCTTCCTCATCCTCTTCTATATCTCTGCTTCTGTTCCTTTCTTTCCTGATTGATAGTTTCCTTTAAGTTCCTAAAAATTGTTCTTGGCAGATAAACTATGACAGATGACATTAATAACTTCTGAGCTTCAGTGTAACCAGTGTAAGTTGCTGATCTTTAGTTTTCTCTATTGTATTATAGCTGTATGACAGAATATTTAGGAAATTATAGAAAAAAGACTTCAATATGGCATTTTTTTTTTTAAATTGAATCACCATGAATTACAGAGTACAGAGTTGTTCATGATTGAGTTTCAGGTATCCAGGTTTCCAACACCGGTCCCTTTACCAGTGACCCTTCCTTCCACCACTGTCCCTAGTTCAATATGGTAGTTTTATCCTATTTTTTTTTTTCTTCTTTTTTGGCCATACCAGCAGTGCTCTTAATCCTGGCTCTGTGTGCAAGGATCTTTGCTGGCAGGTTCAGGGAACCACTTAGGATGCTGGGGATTGAACCCAGGTTGACTGTGTACAAGGCAAATGCCCTCCCTGCTGTACTATTTCTCTGGCCCCAGTTTTATTCTAATTTTATAACATATTGTTTACTTGACTAGCCTAAGAGGAAAGAAGATCAAAAGAAGGTAAAGGTTAATGGTGACTTAACAAAAATGTCCTGGGGCTGGAGAGATAGTACAGCAGGTAGAGCCCTTGCCTTGTGCATTTCTAACCCGGGTTCAGTCTCTGGCCCCCCAAACGGTCTTCTGAGCAAGCCAAGGAGTGATCCCTGAGTGCCAAGCCAGGATAAGTCCTGAGAACTGCCAGGTGGGACCCACCCTCTAGCCCCTCCCAGAAGTGTCCCAGTAACAGGCTTTGGAAAACAGTTGGGCAAGGAGTTGATTTCAGCTCCTGAAATACTGTTTTAGGTTGCTTTATAATTTCTCCACTACTTCTCATAGGTGTGAGCATTTTTTTTTTTGGTGTGAGTATTTTTTACAATTCTAACATTGCCGTATACTAGTAGGTTTTAGGAAAGCATTTAAAATTAATTTTTTTTTCCCCAGTGCCTCACTTAGGGCCTCCTGAATTCAAGGCATGGACTCTGCCTCTCAGTCATCTCCCTGGCCTTTAAATAGTCTCTTTGAAACAGTCCGTTATCTTTACAGTCTCTTTTCAGAATATTCAGTTCTTTGCTTTCTCCCTCTCACCTTCAGGAAAAGAACGTTGGTTGCTATCGGTACTCATGATTTGGACACGGTGTCCGGCCCCTTCACTTACACGGCAAAGCGGCCTTCGGAGATTAAATTCAAACCCCTGAATAAGAGCAAGGAGCACACGGCCTGTGAGCTGATGAGCATGTACAAGGTAAAAGCTCCTCTGCCTAACTGTATAGATCATAAGATTCTTTCACCGTTAAGTTTTAAAAATAGAGACATGCAAAAAGTCCTTCAAAAAAAAATGTTTTGGGGCCAAAGTGATCGTCCAGTGTGTGGGCATTTTGCCCTCTCTGACCTGGGCTTGATCCCTGGAACCGGATATGGTCCCCTGAGTCCCCTAGGAGCACATAACCTGGAGTGAGCCCCGCAGCACCGCCACGTGTGGGCCCCACAAACGAGAAAAAAAAAATCAATCAATAAAAAAGTGTCCGATGGGGGCTGGAGCGATAGCACAGCGAGTCGGGCGTGTGCCTTACACGAGGCTGACTCGGGTTTGATTTGATTCCCAGCATCCCATATGGTCTCCCGAGCACCGCCAGGAATAATTCCTGACCACAGAGCCGGGAGTAACCCCTGAGCATTGAGCATTGCCGGGTGTGACCCAAAAAAGCAAAAAAAAAAAAAAAAAAAAGTGTCTGATGCCAGCCTAGTTATTGCTTGATTCACCAGTGGATCCTAGGCAACGAGTTTAACTTTCTTCGTCTCTTGGATGATTTTAATTGGCAGCTAGGACCGAAACCCCCTGGCCTGGAACATACTATGTTGTATGATTAAAACTCATACAAGTAAAAGGCACTAGAAGAATCAGCTAATCTCTTGGGGGTCCTGGGAGTGGTCATTCGAGACACATCCGGGTTGCTTAGGACCAACTCCTTCAGTGCTTGAGAACCTGATGTGATCTTAGGGTTCAGACCAAGGTTCACCCCATGGTGTACAAAGCACGGCTGAAAGCTAGTTTTGTGTTTGGTTTTGCTGTTTCAGATGGGAACCACTGTTTAATAATGTGGATCTCATTATTAGCAATTTAGATTTCAGCAGCGAAGATGATTTAGTTGTCACTTTTGAAGTGTCATTTCTTCCCTAACTGGCCAGCGGTTTGTCTATTTGTAAATGGTTTTGTGATGGTTTGTGTCTTTTGAGGACTTGACTTTACTATTGCAAACCTGCTTATGCTCATTAAAAAAAAACCCTACTCTGTTGCTCTCAGTTCAGTGGGAGAGGAAGCTGTGTAAGGTTACGGGTATAGAAGTTACCTAAGAAAATCCTTTAATGGAGACCTTTGTGTAATTTGGGAGGTTTTTGTTGTTGTAGTTGTCGTTTTTCCTATCTGACTCCCACCACCTCCCCACCCTGCCTTATTTTTTTTTTTTTTTGACACCTGGTTAGGTATGTTAACTTGTTACAGTGATAGGAGTAAGATACAGTTTTTCTGTTTTGTCTTGGGACATATCCCACTGTGCTCAGGGCTCACTCTGGGCTCTTTGCTGAGGGCTTATTCCTGATGGTGCTTGGGAAACCTCAGTGGTGCCAGAGGTCAAACCTAGACTGGCCACTCGCAGGGCAGGTACTTTACCCGTTTATCCCTTTATCTGACCCAAAGAAACTAATTTTGACTTAATTTTTTTTTTTTTCAGACTGACAACCACCTTAAGCATTATTTGCATATCATTGAAAAAAAGCCCTTGTACCCCGTTATCTACGACAGCAATGGTGTTGTGCTTTCAATGCCTCCAATTATCAATGGTGAGTTCTTTCTTAATGTTGTTTCTTTTCTTTTGCTGTTTTTTCTTTTTCCTTTTTTTTTTTTTTTGGAGGCGGAGGCACATCCGGTGGTGCTCAGGGGTTACTCCTGACTGGCGGGCTCAAGGGATCATGTGGGATGTTGGGGATCGAACCTGGGTCAGCCGCGTGCAGGACAAGCACCCTCCCCGCTCTGCACTATTGCTCTGGCTCCTTTTACTATTTCTTCTTACTCTTCACTTTCTCTCTAAATTTCTCAGTCAGGGTGGCTCAGTCAAGTAACTCTTGAGAATCTCAGAACTTTCGTCAGTTGTATTGTAGTTCGTTCTTTCCTGAATTCACTTACTCAGGCTCCTATTTGGGGGGGTGAATGTGGGTTTTGGGGGGTGAGTGTGGGGTCGTGCGGGGAGCTACTCCTGACTCTGTGCTTACCGGTACTTGGGGGACCACATGCCAGGGATTGAGCCTGGGCTGGCAGGTGCCTTCACCCCTGTCCTGTCTCTCTGGTCATATTCAGCAGTGCTGCTGGGGTTTATTATGTATCAGTATCTGTAACGATTTTCTCCTGCCAGTCTTGGGCTGAACCCAGCCCTTGGGCCTGCACTGTCCCCCAGTTGAGTTGCGTCCCCCCAACTGAGCTGCTTCCCTGCCCCTCCACCGTCTGTCCTGGTCCCCTCCCAGAATTGTTTTTTTTGACTCAGGCAGGAAGTCAGGTCCCTTTAACTCAAATTCAGTCCTGCCTGCTGCTCGAGAGCTGAACTCACGCTGAGCAGCAGAATTTTTCTGTCCTTTCTCCTCTAGAGAACTTGATCCTCTTCACTCCTTCCTGGCGCCTGGCTCCCTAGGGGTCCCAACCACAGGGGTCAGGGGCCTGATGCTTTGGGCTGGGGGACCTCTGGGGCTCCGCCCAGCAGTGCATGGGGGTGCTCTCTGGTGTGGGATCAAACTCAGGGTCTCCCATGAGCGGGACATGCGCTCTCCCACTCGGGGCGTCTCCCAGCCCCTCCGGAGACTTTTTTTAAACTAAAAAAAAAAAAAAAAAAAACCAAAAAAACCCCAGAAAAACGAAAATTGGGTCTTTCGGGCGGTGTTCAGAAGGGCCATTTGGTGTGATGCCAGAACCCGAGGCTGTGATGCCACAGCTTGGGCCCGGGAGGGGCGGGGGCGGGGACCTCCAGGGCTTCCCGTTTGCTGCTTGGGGCCTCCCAGGCTGCCTCTCGGAGTCGAGTGTGCCCGCCTGGAACTCCTCCGGGGTTGTGGGTGACAAGAAGGCGGGGCACTCTCTGGAGGCTCCTGCTCAGTCTCTCTGCGCCTGTTCGTTAGAAGTCGTAGATCCTCTTACAGCAGCTGCGTCAGCTTCTCTGGTACTCCAAAGTGCGCGTGATTTCTGAAAGTGACGGCTTTGTTGTTGTTATGTGTCTGTCACAGGGAGCCACTCCAAAATCACACTGAATACAAAGAATGTGTTTGTGGAATGCACAGGAACCGACTTTACCAAGGTAAATAGAAGTGGGTGTGTTTGGGTCAGATTATTTTCAACCGATCGGATAGATTCTACTTCTGTAGCAAGACTCTGTGGCCAAAGATTAAAATAACGTTTGTTCTGTTTAGAGGCGGGACCGTCCTTTTGGAATTTAGCCCACGTGGCTGTTCTGTGCTTTGGTTAGGATGCTTTCAGTCTGCAGAGGTTCACTGAGCACCTGCTGTGTTTCTAGTGCCATGGGTTGGTGATGAGTTCTTTGTAATGGGGGGGCTGGAGGGAAGTAGGGGGTAGGGCCATATTCGGTGGTGCTCGGGGATCACTCCCAGCGGTGCTCGGCTGAGCCTGTGTGGTGCTGATGCTGGGGATCAAGCTGGGGTCAGGCATACACCTCACCCCCTGTTCTCTCTCTCCAGCCCATCTTCTGTTTCTTGACTTTAAGAAACTTGTCAGCTAGTATGGGAGTTAGTTATATACATGACTGTAGAATAGAGAATGGGATGATACTTGTAATGCAAGCAGTATGAATTGTTTTCCTTCTCCCTACCTCCCCACCGCTGTTTTTCTTAGTTTAGAGTAATTTTGGTGGCTCTGTGGACTTGTTAAAAAAAAAATTTTTTTTTAACTATTTTAAGAATGACTTAGCAAGTTGCTAGTGGGTTTATCAGCACCCAGCTATTTAGGATACGTGGAGTCCCTCTTGTTCATCAGTTTTTAGTCAGAGCAGGTTAGATTTGGTCACGCTGGAAGCTGTTTCTACAGTAGGGTTTCTGTCCACGTGTCCAGAGAGTCTTGGAGTAACGTGACTGTTCAGAAAAGGAAATAAATGTGCATGGCAAGAGACAGCTGGAATATTGACGTCACATGTATCTTACAGAATTGGCAAGCATTCGTAACTTATAGAACATGCTTACCTTCATTTCCTCTAGCTCTTATTCTTAAGAAAAATAGTAGTGCATTCATTGACAGATCTGGACTATATTCTCTGAAGTTTATATTCTAGCGAGAGTTCGCTCTGGAGAGCGAGGCAGGGGCTGGTGCTTGGGGGAATCAGTGGTGCCAGTGGAGCGAACCCTTTGTTCCTCAACCCGACGTTTTATTCCCTCCCTTGGAGCCGTGTGCCGAGCCCAGCGTTTGATCGATACCCCCCTCCCCCCGCCCTCCACAAGCGTCTTCCCTGAAGTCTGTGTCTGAGCGAAGTGTACATATAAAAGTTAGGCATATATCCCAACAGTGTTAACTGTATTTTTTTTTTTGGAGCATATTTTCTAATTAAAAACAACAAAAATAACCCTGTAAACCTATGTAGTCCTACTGTGTGCTGGAGACATGTGTACACACATCTGTCTAGTCCTGTGACAGCACAGTCATTCCTCAGAATGCCCGAGTGAGGCGGGAACGTGCATTCTCTCCACGTGACAGATGGAGAGACTCTCAGGTACAGAGGCCTGCAGCTTGCTGCCTCGAGTCACCCTGCTACTTATTAGTGGATGCGGGGGCCAGGCATCTGGACTCAGACTTATGAGACTGATAAGGTTCTCCCCACAGTGAGCCATTTGTCTCTCTTCAAACCTGGGGGACCTAGGGGAGGGACGGGGGAAGTCAGCGATTTGTCTCAGTCATGGATCGTAACTCTCGGAGAACCGCAGAAATGCAGAACACCTGAAGATAAGGCAGGACCCCACCCCCTCGCCCCACCCCTCCCTCCTACCCCCTGCCCCAGCCATTAGTATTCCATTTCTTTTTCAGAACGTACATAAAGGAGCATTTTGGATGTTGGTGGCCTGCATTGTATGAAATATTAATTCATTTCCATCTGCATGAAGGGAGTACATTTACAGATGACCATAATGCTTTTTTTTCCCTTTCCAGACAAAAATAGTGCTTGATATTATTGTCGCCATGTTCAGCGAATACTGTGAGAACCCATTTACGTAAGTTCACTTGTCAACTTTATTGATGATCTCTAGTTTGAAGGTTACAGCATTAAGAACTTGTGCTAAAAATAAAGAGGGAAAATGTACTTCCTGTAACTCGAACGTATCTCTTCAGGGAACTAAGACATATGCATAAATGATGTATAAAATAAATGATGAGTACTTTAAAAAACTTTGATGATTTTCTAGCTGTTGTAAGGGCAAGTGACAGTTCACCAAGGCAGTTGGCTCAGGCCCCTTGGATGCAATCATGCTTAAGCTGTGTTTAAGAATAGTAAAACACGGAAGTCTGTAGAGATAGTGCAGCATGGAGGGTGCTCTCCTTGCACGAGGCTGACCTGGGTCCAGTCCCTGGCACCCTGTATGGTCTTCTGAGCTCTGCCAGGAGTGATAACACAGCCAAGTGTCGCCCCAAAACAAAAGCAAAGAAGATAAACATAGATTGCCAAAGAACAGCAGAGTAGAGGTGGAGAGACACGTCAGGGGCAAAGTATTGATTCCCGTAGGTCAATAAAGTGTTCTAAGGACTGTGTCGTAGTCCTGTTTTGTACTAGCACTAGAGCTTATGCTGGAGGATCAATTACAGTTCCTTCCTCAATATGCCACTCTAGAAAGTCTGGTTGAAATCATGTGGAACTCCCACAGTTCCTGCAGCCCTTTCTTTCAAGTCGGTTTGCACTACGGTGCTTGTGCGCATTAGTTTTCCTTTCCAAGTGCCCTGCTGGGCTCGTGGAGGGTGCAGGCCTGGCAGTTCTGGGAGAGAAGAGTGTCAGGAGACAGCCCTGCTCCGTCTGTGGTAGGAAGCGGAGCAGTGCCACATGGGGGAAGCCTTGATCTGGATGGTGGGGTTGGAATATGGGGCCGGGTGAAAGACTCGTTAATGGTACCCGTGTCTAAAAGGTGGCCCCGTTGTGTTTCACGGGGTCTTATTTCCGACTTTGTGTCTTTTCTCAGGGTCGAAGCAGCTGAGGTCGTTTTTCCTAATGGCAAGTCAAACACCTTCCCTGTAAGTACTGAAGAAGTGACTTGGTGTTGATGACAGTAATAAAAATAGCAGCAGTGGTTGTGGTCCACCTGTTCATCTCCCCGCGTGTGGGCCCTAAGCCTCGTTGCACCACGGGAAGTGAATCCTCACGGCAGGTACCAGGAAGTATTTTTGTCCTCTTTCCAGATGGAGGGATGGGCGGGGGTGGGGGGCGTTGGGGATGCTCAGCATGTTTAAGTGCTGTTACTATAAAGTGTTGGAGGTAGGAGCTCAGTCTTCAAAGTTCAACTTCAGTTGTTAGCACACTGCATCATCTAATTCCTCTGATCAGTTCTCTTGTTGACTAGTTAACGATAGTTGACTACTCTCCAGTTTGATAGCTTGAGCGATCTCCTGGCCCTTAATCTCGCCCTTGTACATATTATGCAGCTCACCCCCTGAGATCTCACCTGCTCACACTTGAAATAACTGTTGGCCAAGGCCATTGCCGTAGCTGAAACATAACCTCAACTGCATTCATGGGATCAGTTTAGGAATAAACACAGTTATTGTGAAGACAGAGGTCACTGGGACTGGAGAGATGGTCATTCAGAGATGAAAGTGCCTGCCTTGCCTGTGGCTAGTTTTAAGCACCCCTGGGTGCAACGTAGGCTCTTGGTTGGGGTTAGGGTTAAGGGTCGGGTTAGGGTTAGGTTAGGGCTAGGGTAGAGTTAAAGCTAGGGGAAGGGCTAGGGCTAAGGTTAGGGTTAGGGTTAGAGCTATTGTTAGGGCTAGGGTTAGGATTAACGTTAGGTCTAGGGTTAGGGTTAGCGCTAAGGCTGGAGTTAGGGCTAGGTCTAGATCTAGGGCTAGAGTTAGGGTGAGGGTTATGGTGAGGGCTAGGGCTAGGGTCAGGGCTCAGGTTAGGCTTTAGGGCTAGGGCTCCGACTAGTGCTAGGGCTATATGCTAACCCAGCATTCTTCATCGTCCTTTCCCTGAAGATGACTCTAAAAACAAACATAGCCTTTTTCACACAACGGTGTCCTAGTCTTCTGTTGTGCTCATCGAGTGAGGCCATTTCTTTTCTTAGTGAAACACCATGGGGTACAGTTGTAAATTTACAAACTTTTGTGCTTAGGTTTCATTATACAATGATCGAGTACCCATCCCTCCACCAGTGCCCATTTTCCACCACCAGTGATCCCAGTAGCCCTCCCATCCCCCCCCATTCCCCCCCCCCCCCCGCCTTTGTGGCAGGGCATTCCCTTTTGCTCCCTCATTCCTTTGGGGTGTTGTGGTTTTCAGTAGAGGTATTGAGTGGCCATCGTGTTCGGTCTATAGTCTACATCCAGCACGCATCTCGCATCCCGAGCGAATCCTCCAAACATCCAAACACAATTACTTGATGTTCCCTTCATGTGAGGCCATTTCTTTTCTT
Organism: Sorex fumeus; assembly: GCF_029834395.1. Lineage (NCBI taxonomy): Eukaryota > Metazoa > Chordata > Mammalia > Eulipotyphla > Soricidae > Sorex > Sorex fumeus. Next base: position 41,788,613 of record NW_026606071.1, on the reverse strand, counting down.
TTCTTTTTATTTATTTATTGAATCACTGTGGGAAAGGTTACAAAGCTTTCAGGTTTATGTCTCAGTCATGCAAATATCAAACACATTTCCCTTTACCAATACTTATTTTTTACCCTGAAGAACCCCAATAAAACCCCACCCCCCACCCCTCCCCGTCCCTGTGAGGCAGATGAATTCTAGTTAACACTCTATCTGCTTTGATTAGATTCATTGTTTCAATAAAAGATTCACCACTATTATTTAGAGTTTACCCCCCCCCCCCCCCCAAATCAGACATGCTGAAAAAGCATTGTGAAGTGATTTGCTTTCTACAGCTGGGTTCAAGAATTAAATGTTGGTTTTGGATTTCTGCTATTTTACCTATTGACCCTGGAGGTATTTCTACTGAAAGTCAGATAGTTAAGAAATTGGTTTCTGTGTTCTGGAGTCGTGGCCGTGCTGGAGAGCCGCTCGCGGGGGGCAAACGGTGGCCTCGGTAGGGCGTGAAGGGTGGAGCGAAACGCCCCCCTTCCCATGAGGTTTTAGTCGCCCCCACACTCCCGGCTCATACCTGCTGTCCGCAAGGCTACCATGTGGCCGCCATCTTTCTTTCCAGAGAGGAGAGGGCGACTGGGGCAACACCCTTTCCCCTCCGGCAGACTTGATGGAGGCCATTTCTTAATGACCTTTTTCTTTGCATTTTTGCCCTGTTTCTCGTTTCTGAAGTGATCAGCCAAGACTATTTCCTTCTGTTGAAGTAGCTTTAAGAAAGACAAACACATCCCTATACCCAAACCTTCTTTTTCCTGAAAACATGTATTAATTCTAATTTTAATTTGAAAGTGTAACCAGAAAGCATGAAACAGCATTGATTCTCTCATTCTCTTGCTCAGCTCTGGTCCCCGCTGCCCTGTTTCATCTGCAAGACTCACCTATGTACTTAGCTGCCGGGTAGCCCATAGCTGGGTGACCTGGGAAGGCTTCAGTCCTGTCCGAGTCGGCTTCGTGGTGATGGGGTTCACTGCCCATTGCCGAGCTTAGGCTTGGTGACATGGTGATGCTTGCAGGATTCGCAGCTGCAGGAGAACAAGCCTACTGTTCAGGTGCTTATGAGCTAGTCTCTCTGCTAGAGTCAAGGAGGGGAAAACTTTCCATTTCCTGGTGCTGTGGCCTGCAGGGAGCCCAGAGACGCAGACAGGGGGAGAACTTACAGCCATCTCTGCAGTTCATAGCTATAGCCCTCAGCATCTGCAGAAGAGGACATTTCTCTTTCTTTCTTTCTTTCTTTCTTTCTTTCTTTCTTTCTTTCTTTCTTTCTTTCTTTCGCTTTTTGAGTCACACCTGCCCATGCGCAGGGGTTACTCTTGGCTCTGCACTCCGTAGTAATTATTCTTGGCGGTGCTCAGGGGATCATTTGGGATGTTGGTAATTGAACCCAGGTTGGCTGCATGCAAGGCAAACGCCCTACCCGGTGTGCTATCGCTCCAGCCCCCAGAGAGGACATTTTTAATCTGTTTCAATAGAATGTCAGATTTGGAATGTTTCTCTCTCTCTCTCTCTCTCTCTCTCTCTCTCTCTCTCTCTCTCTGTACCAAGGGCCAAGTGAATTGTGTATTTGGGGGAAGAAACTACATCTTAAAATTCACTTTTTTGACCTATGTGATCTTTGAAATTGTTCGGAAAGAGCTATTAAGAATTTGAAGTGGTGAATGTTCTCACAAGCGATGCCGTAGTATTCCATCACTTGTTGGTGGTTTTCTAACCCAAAATGAGAGTGATGCTTCCCATATTGCTCTCCCAGTGAGGAATGTGCCTATGGGGTACTGGTGCTTTCTCATGTGAAGTAGTGCATAACAAAAAGAACTTCAAAAGTTATTTTTTTCTAATCTTGTGTTATAAAAGAGTTTAGAATAAGAGGACTAGAGGGGATTAAAATTGGTAATTGGAGAGACCGATATAGTTTAAAGTGTGCGTTTTGGAAGTTCGGCCCCCAAGCTTATTAGGAATCAAGTTGTTACTTCCTGCTTTGTATGTATTTAGGGATTTTATAAGGACAAGAACTATACCAAACTAGGACTTAGAAGTTTGCCATGGTAATTTGGGACTGGTCATAAAACTCAAATTCCTGTCTTTAAAATGAGAAGAGCTGTAGCATGTGGGATAAGTGTTTAAGTCCATTTTGAGAGGGTGTCTTGTACAGTTTGCTCATTTTAACTGTTCAGCAAAGGTTGACATATATATATATATATATATATATATATATAAGCCTAGAGTCCAAGGTCACAAAGTTCTGCTTACCTGGTTCTTTGGGGTTTCACTCATGCGTGAGGCTCGAGCGTCCGGACCTACATACATACATACATACATACATACATACACACATACACACTTTATATATGCATATATATATATGTACACATATATATTGTATGTGTGGGGGGGGATTGGGCCCCACAAAGAGGTGCTCAGGGGCTGCTCTCAATTCTTTGCTTGCTCCCAGTGGTGGTGGGGGACCATATGATGCCAAGGATTAGGGGTTGAATGGGGTGGGCTCTATACAAGACACAGCCTTAATCCCTGTGTCTAGTCCAGTGATCCTGGACCCTAATCTTCTTTTTCATCACCTGAGGATTTTGATGATACTCAAATTTGGATTCAGTATGTCTGTTGAAACTGCTCTGGCTAGAGTGGCCAGCATCTGAATTTCCGATTGATATTCAGGTTATGAGTATTTCTCACCTTCCAGGATGGCTTCTGACAAGGCTTCTGATTTGGGAACTGCATTTTAAATAGATGGCTATGGCCTATTCTTATCTTAATCTGAACAGATTTTGTTTGTTTGCTTGGGCCATATCCAGCTGTGCTCAGAGCTTGCTCCCGGCTCTTCTCAGACATCATTCCTGGCTGGACCATATGTGGTTCCATAACCCCGGTTGGCTGTGTGCAAGGCAAGCGCCCTACCCACTGTACTATCATTCTGGCCCCTAAACGTTTTTTTTAATTAAAGCCTTTCCCGAGTGGTAGTTACGATTTTTGAATAGTGATAGACATATTCGTAGTTATGTGTCCAGAGATAGTGGAGGTCTGCCGGGCTGCTGGAAGCAGGCAGAGGATCTCTGCTCTCAGGTCCGCTGAGCCTGGAGTCCGAGGTCAGAGTGATCAAATGATCAAGTGTCCAGAGGTGCTGGCAAGCCTGGAATTTGTGTGTGTCTGTTTTCCCCTGCCTGACCTGGTATGGCTCAGCTCCATTTGAAGTGGAGTGAGCACTCTTTCACGAGACGCTTGGCACAGTTTCCTTGTGTCCCGCCTGGAAAGGAGAGAGGAATATCTTCGTGACAGTCTGAGATTGAGTGTGGTGGGGCATGCATTGTGACACTTGCCTTATTCCTGCTTGGTCATAAGCACCTTGCACAAAATCAGATTCTCCAGCAGGATTGATCGTAGCAAATTTATTCCTCTCACTGTCCTCCCCGTTGTTCATCGATTTGCTCGAGCGAGCCCAGTAACGTCTCCATTGTGAGACTTGTTGTTACTGCATTTGGCATGTCGAATACATCACAGGGAGCTAGCCAGGCTTTGCCGTGCGGGCGAGATACTCTCAATAGCTTGCCGGGCTCTCAGAGAGGGCGGAGGGAATTGAACCTGGGTCGCTCGGGTCGGCCGCATGCAAGGCAAACGCCCTACCCGCTGTGCTATCGCTCCAGCACTTGTTCCTCTACCAATTTTTATTTTTTCTTTTTTGGAGGGGGTTGCTCCCAGCACAGCTCTGAGGACCAGGTGGGCCGGGGGGTCCCTTGGGCCAACTCGCTGGCCCTCGTGTTTTATGATACTTTGTGTAGTTTCAACATCTGGCCCTAATGATCATTTCTTCGAAGGGTGATGAAACTAACAGAAATGAGTGCGAAGGAGTCTGATGTTGTATTTCAGGGGAGTGATTTTAGCTCATTTTTTTCTCAAACACTTTTTTTTTTTCTTTTAAGGAACTGGCTTACCGAAAGGAAGTGGTGAGAGCTGATCTAATTAACAAAAAAGTTGGAATCAGGTATGCCCTGTAACTTAATTTATTTACTGTTGGAGAGAATTCCAGGGTGTAGTGTGAGCTCTTTAATTTTCCCTGAAAGAATGCTTGGAACAGGGGGGTTTGATGTCTCTTCAGACCAAGTTCAGTGACAATACAACGTCAGCAAAATGTTTGGTGTGTAATGGATTTAAAAAAACGTGCTATTATTTCAGGTGTAAGCGTATTTTAAAACAAAATAAACTGTGTTTAAATAGCCCGGTGAAGCTGATGGTTTGTTACATTCCTCTTTCAGAGAATCTCCAGAAAATATTGCCAAGCTTCTGACCAGAATGTACTTAAAATCAGAAGTCATAGGTGATGGGAATCAGATCGAGATCGAAATCCCTCCTACCAGATCCGACATCATGCATGCCTGCGATATTGTAGAGGACGCAGCTATTGCTTATGGATATAACAACATTCAGATGAGTCTCCCGAAAACGTACACCATAGCTAATCAAGTAAGATTGCACCCTTAAATAAACACTCCTTATTGTTAGAAACTGATTATTGAATGCCAGGAAAGCTTGGAGAGAAACAGAATGTAGGAATTAAGCAGTATTTGGACATGCTCCGCCGTGAGAGGCATTTGCTCTGGGGAGGATGTAAACCAGATGTCCGGTTGATTGGAGTCAAGCTGGAAACCTGTGATGACTCATTCTTTGAAGAAAGACAGGTCTCGAGTTTGGGGCCCCTGTCAGCTTGCTCACTGGGAGATTCATTTTTCTCTACCTGGCTCTGAAGGCAGAAGCTGCGTGGGAGCCATAGGTGTCTGTGTGTGCATGTGTGTGTGTGTGTGTGTGTGTGTGTCTACAGTCATGGCAGTTTCTGGTCATGGAGGTGGTGAGGAAAGGGTGGTTACCAGTCCATTAGTGGGGACGGAAAGGCAGCCCTTTATAAAAAAAAATATAAGAAACCCACTTTACTGAGGTGAAATACGTCTTTTTTCAGTTTCCTCTTAACAAGCTCACAGAACTCCTGAGATGCGACATGGCAGCCGCTGGCTTTACCGAAGCCCTGACCTTTGCCCTGGTACGTTGACACGCTTTTCCTGCCCAGCTGAGCATTTACTCGGAATCTCTGAATAGTCTGTTCTCCCATCCCTCATGAATTTATAAGAGCTATGTATTTATTTTACATTGTTTTTGGATCACACCCAGCGATGCTCAGAAGTTACTCCTGGCTCTGCACCCAGGAATCACTCCTGGTGGTGCTTGGGGACCCATATGGGGTGCCGGGGATTGAACCCGGGTCGGCCGTATGCAAGGCAAATGGCCTACCCACTGTGCTATCGCTCTGGCCCATTATTTTACCTTTTTAAAATATTTAAAAAAAATTTTTCAGGCCACGCCCAGAGGTGCTCAGGGGTTACTCCTGGCTCTGCACGCAGGAATCACTCCTGGTGGTGCTCAGCGGACCCTGTAGGCTCGAACCTGGGTTGGCCCTGTGCAAGGCAAGCGTCCTACCTGCTGTACGATTATTGTTCTAGCCCCGAACTTAGAAAAATCTAGATGACTGATATTTCCAGCCTTTGTGACTCGGTGTCATAGAACTCCAGGTAAAGGAGGCAGAAGATTGTTCTTTCAATTCCGGCTAGGTCTGAAGGGCCGAGAAGTGGCTGCGGTGGCTGGGGAGGGCAGCGGATAGTCGGGTGTGAAGGCGGAGGTCACTAGGTGTCCTGGCGAGCTGTGGGGAGGGGGGCCTTTCAGTCCGCCTTTTGTGGGTAGCCATGCCCACTTGATGCCGCCCTGGCTCGGGGCTTGCGGGCTGTTCCACATTAGACCAGCTTCTTTGTCTTTGAACATGTTCACAAACATTTGCTTTGAGTTGAAAAGCTGACATAAAAGGCTTAAATCAGGAAATGGATTTTATTGCAAAATCAGAAGGAAATCCCCCGCCCCAGCAGACTGACCATTTGGGAGATTGAAATGTGTATACAATTTGTAGTTTCCTTGGCCCGCTTTACATTTTCTTTTTCTTTTTTTTTTTAGCAGGGGCCACTCCCTGCGGTGTTTGGCCCTGTGGGGCAGGCCCTCCTGGCTGGGTGCCAGGGCACCACCAGGGATACTCCCAGCATGCGGCCCTTTGTGGGCAGGGCCTCTGCGCCAGGGATCAGAGTCAGGGCTGTGCCTGTGCTCAGCGCGTGCTTTCCCACTTGGTTCCCCCCCCCCACACACACACACCTCACCTACACTGTTTGCTTCTGAGCCTTTCTGGGGTGCCCACAGCATCATTTTCATCCGTAAAGACCAGCTTCATGATGGAGGGCCAAAAGCAGGCCACAGTAGGGACGGGAGCAGCTCTTCCTTTTTATAAATCTTTAAAACTTTATAAAAAAAATTATTATGTATTTATTTTTGCTTTTTGGGTCACACCCAGTGATGCTCAGGGGTTATTCCTGGCTCTGCACTCAAGAATTGCTCCTAGCTTTGCTTGGGGGACCATACGGGATGCTGGGGATTGAACCCGGGTCAGCCATGTGCAAGACAAATGCCCTTGCCCTATTGCTCCAACTCCTAAAAAATTTTTTTTTAATTTCATAAAGATGTTCACAATAATGAATTACATTCAAGATATACATATATATTTTTTTTTCTTTTTTCTTTTTTTTTTTTTTTTGATCACACCTGGCGATGCACAGGGGCTATTCCTGGCTCTGCACTCCAGAATGACTCCTGGCGGTGCTCAGGGGACCCTATGGAATGCTGGGAATCGAACCCGAGTCAGCCGCGTGCAAGGCAAACGCCCTATCTGCTGTGCTATCGCTCTAGCCCCTACATTCGATACTTTGACACCAATCATACCACCATTATTTTGAATTTCCCACCACCACTCAAATCTGCCGAATAGGCGGATGCTAGATAATTTATTTGTATTGCCCCCTGTTTAGAAATCTAAAATTTTAGATAATTAGGAGCTGGAGAAATCTCTGCCTTGAGCTGCTCGGTTCCAAGATTCTTTTGTGTGTCTCAGGATTGTGGTCTAAATAGTCACCTGATGTAGCTCGTGAGCGTACCTCCAGAGTCCCGTAGAGACAGGAGATGGGAAGGGCCGGCCCATCCATCCCCAATCCCATGAGGCCTGGTGTTTGGCCTTCACTAATCCCAAGTACCTGGGCTTTCCATTGGGTTGTGGAAGTTGGTGGCCGCAGGGATTCCTGGGGGCAGGTGGAGGGGCAACGCCTGCTCCCATCTGAGGCACCCCAGTGAAATCAGCCTGGCCCAAAGCCCAGAGGCATCTCTGCAGGGGCAGCTCTGCCTTTTTTCCTCCATCAGAACCCCAGTCCAGCCTGCAACTCTCAGTCTTATAGGACGGAACAGTGGGGTTCACTGCCATGGAGGGCTGAGCACAGTCTCTCTCCTGGTCCTCTCTTGGGCTCTCATTATCCACAGAGTGGCTCTAGTCCAGCCCCGTAATTTTTAATTCAGCCTCTCTGGGCAGCTGCGGGCCATCTGCTGAGTCCCAGGCTCTGTACTGACGACGGACTCCTGAGACCGAATGGTGAGACATCTTAGTGGTCACCAGCGCCCTAGCCTTTGGACTGATTAATTTGGGGGGGGGGGTTTAGGGGCCACATCCGGCAGCACTTGGGGCTAACTCATGGCTCTGTGCTTGGGGTGGCCATATGCGGGGCTGAGGCTAGAAGCAGGCTTGGCTCTGAGCTCTATAAGATCTCTCTCCCTTAATTTTAACTTTTACATATTCTGTAATGATGGGATTGAAGCCAGAACTACTTTTTTTTAAATTTTATTTTTATAAAATAGTTCACAATAGTTCATTACAGATAGTATCCAAACACCAATCCTACCACCGTGCACCTTCCCACCACCATGAGAGGACAGTTTTCTTGTATTTCATCCTGGAGCCATTTAAGCCCTTGTATAAGAGATTACAAGCATGTATGTTAGACCCAAACACATGTGTGCTGCTCTTGGTACATCTGTGGGCTAGCGTGTAAGAGCATTTGCAGCCAGGCGCTCCAGGACTTTTTGCGTCGCTCTCTTCTGGGAGCTTTTTTTTTTTTTCAGAGTCTCCGGATCTCAGCCATGGATGAGATTATATGGTGCGGGGGTCAGTTTGTGGGTGTAACTGCCAAGCTACTGGAAAACTGGGGAGCTGGGGAAGGAGACCCCGTCGTGTTCCGAGCAAACGTGGATATCGAGCTTGAAAATCTCATCACAGGTCTCCCATGTCTGTTTTTTTTTTTTTTCTGCAGTTTCCCTCATAGGTGAGGCTCATCCGAGTCTGTGAACCCAGAATGCTCTTGGCACACGGCTGGTCTCAGAGCCAAATCCCCAGCCCGCCTTGGACTTGTTCAGCAGCGCTTGCCTCTGGTTTCCCCTGGTGCCAGCTCGCTGGTCCTGACCCACATAGCCCTGGCTGGACACTTCCGCCGGGGAGCCTCTCCAGGCATGAAAATGTGAAATGTAGTGCTGAGAAACGCAGACTTTGTTCTTGCTTGGGGGTCACTCCCAGTGGGGCTGGGGATTTGAACCGAACTCCACGGCTTGTTAGGGCAAGTGCCTTGGGTCCCGTCCCATCGCTTCTGTCCCCCTTTTTTCGGTTTTGAACAGTCTGTTAAGGGGCCCTGAGATTGATTTTATAAATAAGCTGCCATGATAGTCCCCCTGTGGCCGCCAGCCCCCTTTCCCTTTCCAGCACAGCTCACTCACTGCTGTAGCATGCTCACCCCCAGTCCCTGTCCTTGGAACCTTCCCTCCTGTGTGCTTTGGTGAGAGTCCATGGTGCTGCACCTCCCTAGGGGTGTCTGTGCTTGGCTGCTCTGCAGGGTCCTTGGTTCCTACACGGCTCGGCTCTCCAACGTACCTGCATCCCCGAGGAAGACCCTTAACTTGGCTGCAGCCCATGGGGATTGCACCTGGCCTCTCTGCGCCCCAGGCCTACCTTGCGGCTGGCCACAGTCAGTGCTTCACAGCCAGCCCGCTGTCCCAGGTCACCTCAGCACCAAGGGACAGCTGAGAAGGTTCAGGTTTGCGGGCACAGCTTTCCTGGAGGGATCGCAGCATGCAAGACACCACGTGAAAGCAGGCACTTTCCAAGCAACCCTGAATATCCCTGAACATTTGGCCTAGTTATACAAGCACTGTAGTTCTTTTTGTAAAACCCAGTTTCTAGATATAAATGTTTGTATTTCATTATTTGGGCCTTTGCTTTATTATTTTGCTAGTTGTATGTTTTCTTTTAAGTAAGCTCACTTAAATGAATTTTTGGGGGTTTTTTTGCTTGTTTTTATTTTTGCAGAGCTGGGAATCAAACCCAGGGCCTCACGTATGCAAGGCATGAGCTCTGCCACGGAGCCACATCCCAGCCCTAAATTAGCACTCCTTTTTAAGATGAACTACTTCCTGTCATCTTGTTAGAGGGATATTTGTCGAAAATGTTGGTTTCATTTACTCATGGTAGTTTACCTGGTGCTTTCAAAGAAACATTACCATTTAAGGTTTCCTTCCTGTGTTCTAGCCACTGCCACTTTGGCTGCCTTCATTTAAGTAGTCGCCTCTGTCCCCTCACCAGCTGGCTTTGCACTGTGATAAAATGCAAAGTTACTCAGATACCTCCCAGGCCTGGACTCCTTTCTTCTGAGCGTAGATTGTGCCATGCAAGTTGCCTTTCCTAATGAACTATTCTCGTGGCTGAATCTGTTTTAACTCCACTACCCACCGTGTGCCTGCACGTTCTCCACTCTGCTGCCCTTCTACATCAGCGAGTCCACTGCTGCTCTGAGAGTTTCACAGGAATCCTTAGCACTGGTGTCGTACGAAATGAATCGAAACGAATTTTTTTTTTTTCCCGTGTGAAATACTGGCCAACTTCTTTGTCCCCAAGGACCATTTTGTTGAACAATGTAACCCTGAAGATTAGTATAATAATCTGCTAGTACATCAGTTTTCAGGTTTGGTTGTAAACTCTTCAGAAAATTAGTATTAATATATGTCACCACTGTCAGCACTGTCCTCCCATTGTTCATCGATTTTCTTGAGCGGGCACCAGTAACGTTTTCTTAACATTATTCTTTTTTTGGGGGGGGTCACACCCAGCAACGCTCAGGGTTTACTCCTGGGTTTGCATCAGTAATTACTCCTGGCGGTGCTGGGATGACCATATGGGATGCTGGGGATCAAACCCAGGTCGGCCGCGTGCAAGGCAAATGCCCTACCCGCTGTGCTATCACTCCAGCCCCAACATTATTATTCTTGAAGTGACTCGTTAACCATTATTGTTGATGTTAGTTTGGGCTGAATGTTTTATTGCGTTGTATCTTCGTCCCGCGTTGAGGTTTTTCCACCATGTCCTGGTGAAAAATGCCCTTAAATTCTATGTAATGGCTCAGATGCGTCTTAAGAGGACTATTGATGTTAAGTTGTATCTTCAGTCGGTCTGAAATAAAGTGGCATGTGTTTATTCTGAGCTTATTTTAACTTACTGATACCGAGAATTTAATATTTTACATGAAGAACCTACATTGTTGTTAGTCCATAAGTTGACCTACAGTGTTATATACTTTTTAAGTATTAAATTTAGTCGTTCCTTTTCCCTGTTGACCTGTTTTCTTTTTTTTTTATGTACTTCTCAGTGCTCCAAGGAGGATATTGCCGACAAACTTGGTGTGGACATCTCTGCAACAAAGGCAGTGCTCATAAGTAATCCTAAGACAGCCGAATTTCAGGTAAGCGTTTTAAATAGATGCAGTATTTGAATAAAACCCGAGAGGCAGTACATAAGTTAGGAAAAGTTCCTTCTGTTACTATAGCTCAGATGTCCAAGTTATGCTTTTAAAAATATTTTGGTTTCTTTTTTTTGCTTTTTGGGTCACACCCAGCGATGCTCAGAGATCATTCCTGGCTCATGCACTCAGTAATTACTCCTGGCGGTGCTCGCGGGACCATATGTGATGCTGAGAGTTGAACCCGGGTCGGCCACGTGCAAGGCAAATGCCCTACCCTCTGTGCTATTGCTCCAGCCCCTCCAGTCTTTTCTTGACTAACTTTAAACTCTAGGGTTCTTTCTGTAAATGCTGTTTGGATCATGTGGTCTGAATTTGCCATTTCTTTCTTTGCTGTGCTACCGTCTGGTGGTGCTCATGGCGTGGTGCTCAGAGGTCGCCAGTCGAGCCGGGAATCATGCAGGGCAAGGAGGCACATGGCTCTCCTCAATGCGAATGCGGAGCCCGCCCTCCCGGCCTCTGCATTTCCCATTTCAGAGCTGAGTGTTGGTGCTCTGCTCAGATTTCATCTCTCTCCCGCCGTCTGTAACCTGCTCCCAGTGCCTGCATTAAGTCACTTGCTCTGAAATTAGTTGCTCCACCAGCTCCCAGCTATGTTACTCGCATCACCGTCTCTAGTCCAGTGGCAGTTTCACATCATTTAGGGCTTTTACTGAGAACCAGACTACCTGCCTTTGTCTGTTGTCAGTGGTAAATGACTTGCAGATTAGGATAAAAGGTAAAGGCCCTCCCGTTGATCGTCGATTTGCTCGAGCGGGCCCAGTAACGTCTCCATTGGAGACTTTGTTGTTACTGTGTCTGGCATATCGAATACTCTCGGTAGCTTGCCGGGCTCTCCGAGAGGGGCGGAGGAATCGAACTCGGGTCGGCCATGTTGGCCGCTTGTAAGGCGAACGCCCTACCGCTGTGCTATCGCTCCAGCCCGCAGATTAGGATATGAACTCTTAAAAAGCGCATTTCAGAGTCAGAATATTTGTTACACTAGCCTTTAGAGCAAATTTTGTTCTCGCATCAGAGAGACTGCATTAGGTAAAAATCAAGTTTTTAAGTTCTTAGAGGTGAACTCTCAGATTTGCGACAGTTCCTTGGAGCTTGGTTTTCATTATAGTAAAAGTAGGGGTATGGATTAGTTTTTGAATTCTCAAGGTTCTAAAAGTGTTTGAATCTAGCTTAAAAATCTAAATTGTACCTATAGAACTTCGCACTATGATGACACATTAGCGCTACACTAATTAAAGATCCCATTGGTAATAATCCATCACTGACATGAGTTATTTCTTTTTATTTGTTGTCAGAACTTTGAAGAGTTTTTACACTGCTGTGAAGGGATTGAGCTTAGAGTTTCTGTAGTGCATTTTCTGAGATTTGGTAACTTTTCTTGTGCTTTCATTTTTACATTTTTTTTTTCTGTTGTAAATTTTATTTTGGTTTGGGGGCCACGCCCCATGGTCCTCTGGGCTATTCCCAGCTGTGCTCTGTGGACCGACCATGTTGTGCCAGGGATCGAACCCACGCCCTCCCACATGCAAAACTAGCAGTCTGTTGAGTTCTCTCAGGACCTCTCCTGCTTTAAAAGATGCCCATGGTCATCTTTTTAATAGATACTGAAATTTATTTACATAGAGCAATGGTTCAATAGTTTCAATGAGTTTTTGAGTTTATTCCAATTTTTCTCACAGTTTCACATAACAGACTTGAGAGATGTCTTAAGAGATAATGTTATGTTCTTAAGGGCTTATATCCTGTCTTATATAAATGGAAGAAAAACAAGTCAGAAATACATTAAAATGTCACTATAAATAGCTGTGGCTTAGCATACTTACAGATCAATAGTTCTGCACAAAGTCTCTTAGCTCTGAGAGTCTGCCTTTCAGACACTTTCCATTTACTCTTGCTTTTCCAGTACAGATGCCCGACTGCTACCAAAGAAACATAATATGTTTTTTTTTTTTTTATAGTTGAATTAAGTGTAAAGTTGTTCATGGCCTTAAATAACACAGTGCTGTCTAAGCTGTCTCGGCCTGGGGCGGGAGAGATAGTGCAGTGGGTAGACTCTATCCTTGCAAGACTCTATCCCTGCAAGAGTGATCCTTGAGTGTAGAACCAGGAGTGACCCTGATCTTGCTCCTTTTTATTGTTTTTATCTTTTTTTTTTTAAATAAAATGTAGGAATTTTCAGCTTGTCATTTTGAAAGACAGAATATTTTCAGCATTCTTTGTAAATTTTGGAATTGAAAGTTGAAACTGACTGGGATGTTTTAGGCAATTGCCCTTTCCAGAGCAAGTTGGTTTTTTTTTTTTTATTTTGCTTTTCTCATCTTGGCTGTCTGGTTGCTTTTTAGTGAGTGCTGTTCCGTTTCATCCCTGCAGGTGGCGCGCACCACCCTTCTTCCTGGCCTCCTGAAGACCATAGCATCCAATCGGAAGATGCCCCTTCCTCTGAAGCTATTTGAAATCTCTGACATTGTAGTAAAAGATTCTGGGAAAGGTAAGAATGAGTCACCTTTGATTTGTATACTCAAAGGCTATTTTTATTAGGAAATTTTCACCCGAGTATAAAAGTAGGAAAATAAATACTATAATTCTATAAATCCTTCTCGAGCTCCAGCTATTATTAAGATACTGGCCGTAGCGATAGTACAGTGGGTAGGGCACTTGCCTTACATTAGGCTGACTGAGGTACCATGCTCAGCACCCCTTATGGTCCTCTGAGCCCCACCATGAGTGATACCCTGAATTCAGAGCCAAGACCATGCCTGGGTGTGTCCCCAAAAGGCACCACTGGGTGTGGCCCAAAAAGGCTCCCCCCCAACAAAAAAAATTATATAGACCAAAAAATAAACACAGCCAATCTTTTCTCATTTATTTTTTTAAACATTTCCTAATTTTTTTTTTCTTTTTGGGTCACACCTGGCAATGCACAGGGGTTACTCCTGGTTCATGCACTCAGGAATTACGCCTGGCCGTGCCCGGGGGACCATATGGGATGCTGGGAATCGAACCCGGGTCGGCCGTATGCAAGGCAAACGCCCTACCTGCTGTGCTATCACTCCAGCCCTGCATTTCTTCATATTTATGCAAATTCTAGACATAATTTTGTCAGCAAACACATTAAAATGTATTTTTGAAAAATCAGAACGACCTTTTTGTCAACTAGAACCTGACTCCGTTATCATATTTTCTGGTCCAAAATCTAGCTAAATGACTTAAATGTTGTCAATTTTCTCTTTAATTTTCGCAATTGACTTGACTCACTCCAAGCAAGATCTAGATATCTGCTTTCCCTATCTCATTACTTTTAATAAAAAGCAATTTTAAAAAAATTAAAAATAAAGTTTTTCAATTGACTCATCATGAGATACACAGTCACAAAGTTGTTCACCATTAGGTTTCAGTCATACGTATTCCAACACCCGTCCCTTTAACAGAGCACATTTCCCATCACCAATTTCGCTCCTATCCACCTCAGCCTGCCTCCATGGCAGAAACCTAAAAAGCAACCTTCTAACAAGGAAGACCTCAACTTGAAAATCACTACGAATTTTTTTTTTCCCAGTACATCAAGCAGTCATGTGCATCTCACTTAAAAATACTGGGATACCTTGTCATTCGAATCTGGGCAGTTTGCTGTCACTGTTGTACTTGTGGCTGCAAACCTGTGACCAGTTTTTCTCTCTTTGGGGTATGGTCCGGGCTCGATAGAGCAGCAGGTTGCTCTGCTCAGCACTTGGGAAGCAAGACCTGGAAGGCCGTTCAGACTTCCCGTGTCTTCTGAACGTCCGTGTCTTCCCAGACTCCCCCATGGCTTTGATCCTATCCAGGTTGACCCATTTGTTCGAAGCATCACATGCCATAGTCTTGCGGTGGGCAATGCCCTCAAATGACTAAATTGTTGATAGCCTTCCCCAAGTAGGGCCCCCTGGGTTGAAAAGTTTAAATTCTGGTGGGGCTTCCTTTAGTGAGCCTTACTCCAGACCCTGCACACTGTGTCCTTGTGAGTGAGATTCCAGCAGCAGAAGCCTTGTCCTTAAGTCAGAGGACAATGCCATACTGTTCTAATTATCAGAAGTTGTCTGGAAGTAGAGGCTATAAATGGACTGTTTTAGGACAGAGGTATTTCAGAGGTAGGATCATCTTACTGTATGTGGCAGACTGCCCACAGCGAACTCCTCAATGCCGTGGGATCCCGTCTGCCCCCCAGGGGCATAGCTTTCCTCTGGGTACCTTTATCCCATTGCGTGTGTGGGGTTTTCACTTCTCAAAAACGTCCTTCGTGGGTCAGAGGCTAGTCCAGTAGATAGGGTAGTGTCGGGGTCAAACCGCCATCTCGTGGTCCCCCAGCCCTTCACAAGGATTCCTGAGTGCAGAGCTAGGACAGCTCCGAGTGGCCTCTCCAGGAAAGTTCTTCAAAGCATTTTCAGTTTTGGGCAAGGCAGATAGCTTGGCCGCTGGACCATATAGTTGGCATGTAGCAGTCCTGGGGATTTGAGGAATGAGGTAAATGTACTCATCAGTCTCCCATCTTGAAAAAAAAAATAAAAGATTGGGTTTAATTTACTTAGAGTGGTTTTCCTGTTTAACTGGGGCCTGGCTTCCATGTCATAACAAAAGGGGCTTTTCTGATGGATGATTCTGACTACATGCTTGGGCGCCCCAGGTTGTCATCTGGTCTGCAGAGAGGACTATTGGGGTGGGGGGGGGCTGGGAGGGGAATGCTGTCTCCGTTCTGTAGAGCGCCTGCATAGATAATTTCTCTCCAGGCCTCAGTTTCCTGTCTGTGCAAAGGGACTTAGATCATCAGAGTACTCAGTTGGATCAGCAGGAAGGCTTAAAATGAAATTGGGTTCTGGAAAATTCCAGCTATGCTACAAGCCATGTTTGATGTTTGGTGTTTGCTCTGGTTTGTTGGTTTTTGTTTTTGCCTTTTTTTTTTTTTTTTTTTTTGTTCCTGGGCCACAGCCTAGCGGGGAACAGTCGGGCTACTTGCCTTCCATGTGGCTTGGGAGTCACCCTTGGGAGTACCAGGGAAAGTAACAGGAAAAGCTCCACCCACTCCGTGGAGCGTTTCCTGCTAAGATAAAGACAGTTCCAGAGGCCAGACCCCAAAGCAGCCTGGTCTCTGCGCCTTTTCTACAAGAATGGCTTGACACACTTCCCTGGCAGTTAAAGGGTTAATGTTGCCTCTTCTGCAGCTCTTTTTTTTTTTCCCTTTCACTTTTTTCCCTATTTTATTTTTTATTGTACTTGCTGTGGCACATTTTTATCCTAACCCTTGACTTTGTTTTTTTTTCTTCTTTTGGGCACTATTTTTTTTTTTTTAGGATAAGAAAAGCAAAACATACTGATGTGGGATTTTAAGTGTTGGCTTTTGAGTAATTCATCACCCACTTCTTTGCAAGAAATTGAGCACTCATATCATGCCTCTTAGGTGTGCACCG
Organism: Sorex fumeus; assembly: GCF_029834395.1. NCBI lineage: Eukaryota > Metazoa > Chordata > Mammalia > Eulipotyphla > Soricidae > Sorex > Sorex fumeus. Next base: position 41,772,391 of record NW_026606071.1, on the reverse strand, counting down.
TTTCCCAGTTGGATTTATGCTATCCCCATAACTAGTGGGACCATTGTGATGGAAAAACATTCATCAGAAGTGAAATTCATGGGGCTGGGATGATAGTACAAACGGCTTGGGCGTTTGCCTTGCATGGGGCCAACCCAGGTTCCATCCCCAGCATCCCTGAGCACTGTCAGGAGTAGTTCCTGAGTGCAGAGCCAGGAGTAACCCCTGAGCATCACCGGGTGGGACCCAAAAACCAAAGCGGGGGGGGAAAAAGTGAAATTCACAACGGTTTTCTAGTTACTCTGAAATTGTTCCCCCACTTCCACGCATAAGGATGGCACCGAGGCTGAGTGGGAGAGTCGGTCTCACCTGTTCCATTGGTGGAAAGAGTTTTCCAGGCCCGTTCTTTGAGGTGAAAAGAAAGTCCTGAGAGAGACAGATGGGGAAACAGGTATCACAACACCCACGGACTTGACTCATGACACCGAAGGAAATGCTTTCACCCTCGTCCTCAGCTCAGCTTCGTGTCAGCAAGTACCTCGTCCACCTCGTCCACGGTGGAAACGCAAAGGGCAGCTACGCTGGACTCTGGTGCCGCCCACAGGCTTCCTCTGAGCTGTGTTGAGTAGGAGGGACAGCTGTGTGTCCCTCTGGTCTTGGTAGAAGTTCCTCCATGGATGTGGCAGAGCTGATGGACTGGCCAGTCTTCTCCCGTGGCAGGATGCTCCCCCACCCCCACCTGGTGACAGGCCCCCTCGGCTCTTGGAGGCTGAGCCCACCTCTGCGTTTATGGAGGTGCAGGACTGTAGGGGCAGGCACTTTTTTTTTTTAATTTAATTTTTTTTTTAAATTTCATTGAATCACTGTGAGATAGTTACAAGCTTTCATGTTTGGGTTACAATCACACAATGATCGAACACCCATCCCTCCACCAGTGCACATTCCCCACCACCAATCTCCCCAGTATACCCCTCTCCCCCACTATCCCCCTGCCTCCATGGCAGACAATATTCTCCATACTCTACTTTTGGGCAGCATGGTTTGCAATAGAGACACTGAGAGGTCGTCATGTTTGGTCCATTATCTACTTTCGACACACATCTCCCAATCTCCCATCCCAACCGATTCCTCCAGCCATCATTTTCTTAGTGATCCCTTCTCTCTTCCAGCTGCCTTCTCCCCTCCTCTCAGGGGGCGGGCTGGGATGGGCACTTTTTTTTTTTTTTTTTGCTTTCTGGGTCACACCCAGAAATGCTCAGGGATTACTCCTGCCTTGTGCACTCAGGAGTTACTCCTGGCAGTTCTTGGGGCACCATATGGGATGCCAGGGATTGAACACGGGTCGGCTGCATGCAAGGCAAACACCCTCCCTGCTGGACTATCGCTCCGGTCCCAAAGGGGCTGGCACTTTTGAAAGAATGACAGTAGACATGACTCAGGAACTAAGTGGGCTTATGATTTATGGTTTTCTTTTTTGAAGGAGTGCTATAACTGTTGATGCTCAGGGCTTAGTTTCTGGCTCTGCCTTCAGGGATCACTCCTGGTTGTGCTCAGGGGACCATATAGGATGCTGGGGATTAAACCCGATCTGCAGAGTTCCCGGCAAGCCCTTCCCCCCATGCTGTCTTTCGGCTCCAGGCCTTTACTCCAGCTTGGCAGTGTCGGGAAATTGGGGTTCAGGGCCGGCTGGTCAATGGGGCATGTTTTCGGCTGTATTCCAGGAGGTGGTTAGGGGCAGCAGGCAGCTCTCAGAGCAGGCTGCTGTGTGTTGTTCTCTGATGAGTTGTTACTGCTGTTGTTTTTCCTCTGTGATGGCAGGAATAACTAAAGCATATAAGCAGAATAGTATAGCATTGCTTTCGAGAAGCAGTTGTGAATTTCTAATCTTAGTGCCCAGGAGAAAAACTACTGTATTTTTTGCGAAGCTCTGAGTTCTGAAGTTTGTTGGTTTTTTTTTTTTTTTTTTTTTTTTTTTTTTTTGCTTTTTTGGGTCAAACACAGTGATACTCACGGGTTACTTCTGGCTCTGCACTCAGGAATTACTCCTGGCGGTGCTTGGGGGACCATATGAGATGCCAAGGACTGAACCTGGGTCTTCCGCACACAAGGCAAATGCCCTACCTGCTATACTGTCTCTCCAACCCCTGATTTTTATTTATTTATTTTTAAATTAAGTGCAGGTTGAGCTCTACTATTGCAGTTGGTTCCACCCTGCTTACAAAGCTGCCGGCACGCCTAGCAGCTCAGAAAAAAACCACGGGGCTGAGTCTGAGCTGAAAAAGAACACGAGTCTAAGATGGTAGACTTGTTAGTTGGGCATTATCAAGTGTTCTGGGTGACTTAGATGTTGCACTGGATGGCCATCCAATTGTCAGTTGTCAAACTGATGGGTGTTTGTGGGTAGCCCCGTAGGCCTAAAGGTTAGGGGCTTAAATCTTTGCTGCGGTAGATGGGACAGCAGCAGTTCAGGGCCCCAGAGTGGCTTGACCTGTGATGGCAGGCATACATTACACTAAGCTTTCCTTTCCCCCTATTACTCATTCATGTTTATTCTGCAGTGCTGGGTATAGATCCCCGGGTGTCAAACATGCCCCAAAGCTTCACTTCTTGCTCCGACCCTCCCTGCTTTATCTCAGGCATCATTGCCGTCCAGCTGCAAATTGTTTCCTCTGCTCCCAAATTGCTATTTATGTAGCTTCCTGGATTTTGCATTTCTCCCCCGGAAACGTCTCTGAATCACAGACCAATCCGCGTCTTCGCCTGCCTCCTTTGGGTGTGACAATCCGGGATCGAACAGACCAAAACAGCAGCTCCAATCCTAGTGTCTCTGTGAGGCTCTTTGTCCTTCCCATATCACCCTGGCCGCATAAACCGATGGACTGGTCATCTGGGATGTGGTTTGCTCTTCTGAAACTTCTTCCCTATGCTGCCGCTGAGGTGTGGTGCTGGCCAGGATCACCCCCCCCCCCCCCCCCGGCACACATCTTTAGTTGTGCTGGGTGCTTGGAGGAGAGGAGTCCCCCCACATTTTACTTGGGTCCTCCCCCACACCTGGCTGTGCTCTGAGATTGCACCTTATAGTGGCACCAGGGTCCCACCCAGTAAGCAGAGCTGCCGGGAACAGGCTTAGCGCACGTGGGCGTCCCCAGGGATCCAACTCATGGCCTTACGCGGGCAAGGTCGGTTCTCCTTGCCCCTGAACCATCCCTTGGGGCCTGATGAGGTTTGTTCTTGTAATTTTGCCGTCGGTTTGTGCCCTTCGTGTTTCTGTCTGAAACTGCAGCCCACGAAAGAGGGCTCTTGTCTTTATGTAGTTCCTTGTGTAGCTCTTTGCTTGCTGCAGAGTTCAGGGAGAAGAGCATTTTGATCACGAACTTGTGAAATACTCCAGCCTCACACAGTTGCCCGTTAATTCTGTAGCCTTTAGGTAATGGAAGGCTATCTAGCGGCCACATGTGGAATGCGATTTTTCTGAAGAGAGCTTATGTCATCAGCCTGGATTAATTTAATTTTACTACTTCATATTTTTGGCATGTAGAATTTCCAATTAATAATTAAAAAAATATGGGGTGTAAGGAACATTGACATTAACAGTATTTGAAGTAGCATCATTCGCATCTGCGATGGCATCTTAGCTGTGTAAATAGCATCATTTTTAATATAGAAAGTTATTTTAAGACATTTGGTTCCACATAGTTAAGATCTGCTAACGTGAGTATAATGTGCTCTGTCATGCATTGCATATTGTATTTTTTTAATAGATAAAAATCCATTCCAGGTTTACGTTAACTAAATAAAAGTCATCCCACAAGGATATAACTTTTTCCTTCATACACTGAGAAGGTCATAGATTTTTCCATCACATTTGTTTCTTGACTTTCTGCATTATTTTAAAAAAAAAATTCTGTACCGTGGTGCTATAATATAGAAGCATTTTAAGGAAAATGCTTGTTTTGTGCAGCTTTTAGAATTGAACGTTTCTGATAGCTTTCAGAACAGTTAGTGGAAATATGTTTGTAACTTAAGAGTAATTCTGTTCTTTTTCTATTAGAAGAACACAGCATCCAAATTTTGCTTAATCCTCCTTCCAGTTGCCAGACAGATTTCTCTGCATACACAACTGTTTTGCATTTCTTTATGTAGCCTGAAGATAGATAAAATACTTAGACAAAATGGGTTTTGCTTTACCTCTCCTATTTGGCACCTTTCTGTTTCCTGTCAGCACCTTCTACCCCTCCCTCTCTTTTTTTTTGGATTGGGGGGTGTGCTTCCAGTAAGTGCTCAGGGTGCCAGGAACTATGCCCACGACCAGGTGGCCTGATGGTTGCGTCCTCAGGTGGCTTTGCGGTGCTGAACAAAGGGACTCAGGGTCTGACACATGCTTGGCATGCGTTCCAGCCCTGGGAGCTCCCACTCTGGGCCCACTTGTGTTCTTTGAAATGCCAATATGTTATTTATTATTTCATTGAATGGAAGCTCCATAATTCACTCTGACTGTTAGGATGGATATTTAGATTGTTACTAGGTTTTTGCTAAAACATCTCCATTGCAGTCACTATCCTGTGCTTGGACAATATATATTCAAATAGTATGTATGTTATATTAAATATATATATTTTAAAATAGAATCGTGTAGTCCATAGGCGTGCCCATTAAATGCTTGCTCTCGTGTCAGATTGTCTTTCACAGAGAGGATTTGACAGACATGCTGTTTGTTTATTTTCTGCCAGGACTCTATTGAGGTTCCTGTTTTCCTGAGTGTTAGATGCGATATTCTTCCCCCCATCCCCACCCCCCCGGTGTTTTGCACGGTTCTGGAGCTTTTGTCAATTTTCTGCTTCTGCTGGAAAATTTTAGGAGCTATGTGAAGTTAAACTAATTAAAGTTGAACATTAAAGAAACTCGGTGGCTAGAATAGACTGAAAGTCAAGGTGCTTTGTTTCATTTTCTGAGTTTGCCAGATCGTGGCCCAGCGGCTGCCTGCCCCTGACAGTGTTCTCCAGGCCTCTTCCTCGGGTCTCGGTAAATGTGAGAATAGGGCTGGGTAGCTTCTCTGGAAGCCTCAACGTTAACCCCAGTCATCCCCTTTGGGATAACTTCACCCAACACCCCTGATTTCCTGTTCATCACAGAGGGTCTGTACCAAGAAGGAGCCTAGTCTAACACACACACACACACACACACACACACACACACACACACACACACAGCGCACTTGTATGCAGTAGTCCTCAACTAAGGGGCCGTGTATACGATTCCTTTTTTCCTTTTATAAAATCATTTGGCATGTTCTTCCTGCTTAGAGGATCATAGCCAGCCGCCCCTCCTTGGGCGTTTAGATCAGCCTTTCCAGGGCAGGGCTTTGAAGTCTGGGAAATACATTGATAATTTAGGCTGACATACTTGGCAGGCCCATGTACAAAGCAGAATTGTTTGATGGCATGACACAAGAGGTCTGTTAACCGAATTAAAAAGAACGGAGGCATTCCCCATAAGCCCTCGTGTTGGCATGAAATTTAAATAGTTATTAATTTTGAGGCATGCCGTTGGTGAACTTCCTGTGATGTAACATGGTCCCCCAAGTGCCAATGAGCAGGAAATGGGAATCTTACTGTACTTCGCAGTTTCTCCAAGGGAGAATGGGAGGAACTGAGCGTGCGGTTATTTTCCCCTTGAGTTCATTTCCTCCCTGGTTAAGGAAGGGCAGATCTTCACAGGATGGGAGGAAGCAGATCCAGAGGGAGGGGTGGTGCTGGGGAATGTGAACCAACACCCAGCCCAGAGAGCTAGAGCGGGCGCCCGCTGAACCACTTTAATCTAATTCCATGGCATGAAAGTTTGTACGTCTACAACTGTACCTCATAGTGTTTCACTTAAAAAAATATTGGTGATAGAAGAAAAAAGATTTTTAAAAAATTAAAAATTTTTGTGTTTTCTTTTTTTTTTTTTTTTTCCCTTTTTGGGTCACACCCGGCGATGCTCAGGGGTTACTTCTGGTTTTGCACTCAGGAATCACTCCTGGCAGTGCTCGGGGTACATATGGGATGCTGGGAATCGAACCCGGGTCGGCTGCGTGCAAGGCAAATGCCCTCCCCACTGTGTTATTGCTCCAGCCCCCCACCCCAAAATAAAATATGTTTAAAAAAAAAAATCTAATTCCATGGAGGTTTCACACAAAGCCCTAAAAGTCTGCGGCCTTTCCTAAAAATACTGCAACATGAAATCTAAAATAAGGCTTACTCTGCCGTGTGTGTGTGTGTGTGTGTGTGTGTGTGTGTGTGTGTGGTGTGTGTGTGAGAGAGAGAGAGAGAGAGAGAGAGAGAGAGAGAGAGAGAGAGAGAGAGAGAGAGAGAGAAAATAAAACACATTGGAGAAAAAAACCCACTTGGAACCTTTCTTGAATAGAGTCTAATTTGTTTTAGGCCCCCTGTTTTCTGTTGCAGTTCCGCTGCTCAGCTCTCACTTAATTTGGTTTTGTTTTTGAAATTTTAAGTCTTTAGGCCAGATGTTGCCAGGCTTATCAAGGAAAGCAGGTTCGCCATCGCTCTGGAGATGAGAAAAGAAGTCCCAGGCAGAGGTCACCAGGATAGAGCTTCCAGGGGGCATTACCGAGAGAGTGCTGGGTGGTGGCGTTCCGGTAGGCTAGTGTCTCCCAGTAAGGACGGGACGACAAACTAGCTTCAGTACGTGTCTGTGTGTTCAAGTGGAAGCATGTGGGCCCAACAAATGGGTACCACATGGCCCAGATACCCAGGAGCAAGTCAGTAATATGAAAGGGATAATTTAGTTCTGTTTCATTTCATATTTTTTTCCCCCTTTCAGGGAGTGTGTTTGCGTGCATGTATGCTTGTGTGTGGGGGGGGGGGGGGAGGGTGCGTGTGTTTTCCTACCTAGGAATCAGGCCCCTCGGTTCATATATGTGGTTGCTTGAATGAGGTTTTATACCTGCCTGGTTTTAATACTAACCTTCATTCTTACACCTCCGCTTACTCTTTTCTTCATCCTTGTCAATGGAATTGATGGTGATCGCAGTGCAAGATGCCCGTTCTTCAATCAGCTGTTCCTGACCTGGCTGTTGTGTGGTGTGCATGGGGCCCTGGCCCCTCATTTAGAAGTTACCTGTGTGTGCTGTACCCTTTTTTTTTTTTCCCAGAAAATAATAGTGAAGGGTTAAGTTGGGGCTTGTGTTCCCTCCAGGGAAGTTGTACTAAGAAATGTTATCTGGTGAAACTGTTAAGTCTACTCAGGAATTTCACTCAGAACTTACTTTCTCCGAGTTACAATACTGTTGATGACCGGAAACTTGAACTGACATCTAAAAATAACATTACAATTGCTTAACTAAAAGTCAAATATGAAAATTTTTGAGGACTAAAACATCTGCTTAGCATCCCAAAAAATTTCAAGAATGCACATATTTAACAGTATTAAGTAGGTATATGTCCATATATGCCCGCCCTTTCCTTAAATTGTCTGTTTTCATGTGAAACCTTTGAGATTTAAAGAGTTTGTCTAAGTCCTTCAGCGTTTCCCACAGAATGGTGGAAAGAGCCTGACTAAGTTTTGGATTTAGATAATTAAGTTCAAATCTTGTATAAATTACTTGCTATACAATTAATTACAGTTAGTTTTAGTCCATTAGCATGACTTGGAGCAAATTTTTGTTTCTTCATGCAAGTTTTTGTTTTTCCATTTTGTTTTCCTTATCCTCCTTTGTAGGACAAGACTACCTTTCATTATTTTCTTGAAACAAGACAATAGATTAATCGAGGTACAAAGTACTTGGCACGTAGTGACTACCTTATTAGTAGTTGCTTCCTTTTGCCTTATTTATGTGCTATTGTGTGTTGCTTTAGTACTAGAGTACAGTAAATTATCACACTAAGACATTCTTGGAAACTACAATTTCAAGAGAAACAATGGGAAGTGAAATCAGGTCCTTAAAGCCATGTCGTTTTGTTTTGACACTGGACTTGCCTTGCGGTACATCGTCTTAAAATACCCTTGTTTATATTTGGATATTTGGAAGGTAAAAGATACTTCTTACCAATTGTGGCGAGTAACTATTATCTGTGGGTAAAAATCCATGAAATGACTTTGTCTCAGTAGGGCTAGTAAGGAAGCAGCTCGTTGTTCTTAGTTGTTCCTCCAGATGGACGTGAATTTCTTCGTTTCCAATCCCTAATTTGACAAACAACCAAGCCAGTATTCATTCAGTATTTCTTTTGGAGCAAGAGGTTCGGTATTTTATATGTACCTGCAAGTGTATTAACGTGGTGTAAAGCGAAATGCTCATCATTAATGTTGAATCCTTACAACCTTCTCTCTTTGATGTAAAGAGTTTTAAATACAGGCTTCACTGTACAGAACAGTTGTCACCCCTTCGTGTGGTTACCTTCCCCAGACCCCTATCATCACCACCCCCCCCCACCACACACACACACATCTAACCCCAAGCTCCTGTTACCTTTTCTCTGTTGCACGAGGTGCGATTTTCCAGGATGTGGAATAAATGGGCTCCTATTGTGTGGAACTGTTTGAAACGTTTTAGCATCATGCCCTTGAGGGTCATCCAGGTTGTCAAATTAGTCACGGACCATTCCTTTCTATCACCGAATCGTATTTTCATCATCCAGTGCTATCTAGTCATTCCTCTGCCTTCCTCTGGATAATGGCAATGCATTTTTTTTTTAACTTCATGTTTTGTCTATCCTGGTTTGAAAACCCAGACTTCGTATGCTAATGAAGGAAAACTGGAAAATAGATCCTACTTGGAAGATAGTCCCCAGGTCACACAGGACCTCTTCATGTTAGGGATGTGTCTCCTCAGTCTTTCCGACGCATGTGGCTTTTTGGCTTATGGATCAGCTCTGATTCTTTTCTTCATGTTTGTGCAGAGTATAGACCACGTACAGTTTAAAGGTGGGGAGCCGGCACTGGTGTAACCAGCCAAATTAAGTGGAGTGTTGACGGACTTAAGCTTTGCCATGTTCCTTCTCCATCGTGCCATTTGCCTTTTTTTTTTGGCTTTTTGGCTTTTTGGGTCACACCCGGCGATGCTCAGGGGTTACTCCTGGCTTTGCACTCAAGAATCAATCACTCCTGGCGGTGCTTGGGGGACCGTATGGGATGCTGGGAATCGAACCTGGGTCAGCCGCGTGCGAGGCAAATGCCCTACCCGCTGTGTTATTGCTCCAGCCCCGCCATTTGCCTTTTGCCCAGAGTCGTTGTCACCCTGACTTTTGTGAGGGTCACTTCCTTCTTCGCTGGCTTTTGTCCTATATGTATTCTGTCAACAATATGATTTAGTTTAGACTCTCTTTCCCTTGCGGGGGGGAGGGGTAGTTGGGGCCACACCTGGGGGTGCTCAGGGACTTTTCCTGGCCCTCTGTGGGAGGGTCACTCCCAGGGGGGCTCAGGGGAGCGTTGACCACAGGGGATTGAACCAGGGTCGGCTGCATGCAAGCCAGGAGCTTAAGCCCTTACATCTCTCTGGACTCTATTTATTTTTTGACTTGGTGACCTTGTCTTTATTTCCTAGTCTTTGTACTGTTTCCGAGTGTTTGTTCTTGCTTTGTTTGGGTGGGTGTTTGGAATGCTGTTCTTTGCACGCTGTGCGGTATTCCGAGCGTTCCCATGGACTCCAGGGACCCCTGCCCACCAAGGTGGTTTCGGGCTTGTGCAGCTGGAGTCAGTGCTGTGTGAAAGGCCTGCCCTTATCTTGGGGCCTCTTTTTTTTTTTTAATTTTTATTAGTGAGACATCATGAGGTACAGTTGTAGACTTACAAATTTTTGTGCTTGGGTTTTGATTATACAATGATCAAATACCCATCCCTCCACCAGTGCCCATTTCCCACCACCACGGATCCCAGTATCCCTCCCACCCCCCATCCCCCCCCATCCCAACCTGCCTCTGTGGCAGGGCATTCCCTTTTGTTCTCTCTCTCCTTTTGGGTGCTGTGGTTTGCAAAAGAGGCATTGAGTGGCAATCATGATTGGTCTGTAGTCTACTTTCAGCATGCTTCTCCCATCCTGGGAGGATCCTCCCAACACCCTTTATTTGGTGCTCCCTTCTCTATCTGAGCTCCCTTTTCCCCTAGCATGTGCGGCTGGCCTCCAAGCCATGGAGTAAAATTCCTGGTACTAATCTCGGCCACTCTTGGGTGTTGGTCTCCTATTTTGTTACTTTATGTTCTCGGGGCCTCTTTGTGTTGAGGATTTTTTCCTGGGGGCTTGAGAGACAGTACGGCGGGTAGGGCCTTTGATCCCCAGTGTTCCATATCCTCCCCTGAGCACAGAGCCAGGAGTAACTCCTGTGTGCCCCTCCCCCCCAAGTATGAAGTTTTCATTAAGACAGTGGTATAGATAGGTCTCTCTTTGCCTTTCCAATCACTTCAGTGAAATTGGGGGGTTTTGTTCGTTTGGTTTGGGGCCACATCAGGAAGTGCTCAAGGCTTCCTCCAGGCTCTGCACTTGGATGTGGGGTTCCAGGGATCGAAACTGGGTCGACCACATGCCAGATAAGTGCCCTACCTACTGTACTGCCGCTTGATGCATAAAAATATCTTACCTGACGTCTCTGAGGCCGGATGGTTCTCAGGGTGTGTACTGTTGATGTTCATTTCTGTCTGTTTTGCCAGACTGCATTGAAATTCACTCATTTCTTTTTAAAATAGTTTTTCCCTCGTCAGGGGCGGGTGGCAGAAAGGAGGCCTGTCAGGGTTCCTGGGGGGTGCTTACAGCCGCTGCAGGCAGGAGGCTCTGGCCTCAGGCTGTCCCGGGTGCTTTAAGAACTGAGTCATTTTTCAGGTCTCGTAAATCAGTTCCTTAGAAGTGACATTCAGTGTGGCCTGTGGCCAATCCATGCCTTAATTTTTTCTCTGATGGGAGATGTGTGGGAGCGGGTGGGGAGAGAGAGAGAGAGAAAGAGTATGTGTGTGTATGTGTGTGTGTGTGTGTGCGTGTGTGTGTGTGTGTGTGTGTGTGTGTGTGCACGCGTGCGCGCGCAGGTGCTGGAATCGCACCCAGGGCCTCTGTCTGCAAACAAAGCCTGTTGCTCCAGCCCTTCAAGCCCCCCCGTGATGATTCTGTACTCTTTTTAGATGTCGGCGCGAGGAACTACAGGCATCTCTGTGCTGTGTATTACAACAAGAATCCCGGGTTTGAGATCATCCACGGACTGCTGGACAGGATCATGCAGCTGCTGGCGGTGCCCCCCGGCGAGAAGAAGGGGGGCTATGTCATCAAGGCCTCCCAAGGTAGGTCATCAGCTCCCCGCCTCCGGCCCAGGACACCACTGCCACTGTCCTGTCCCCCTGTGGTTGGGTGTGCGGGGAGGAAGCCGAGGCGGGACCTTCACTTCCACTCATTGTTATCAGCATTTCCCCCAGAGTGCTTCTTTTCCCTCCAGCATCTTAAGATGCTGCTTTTCAGACGTCTCTGCGGGAGTTTTACTGCTGCCGTCACGCTGAGCGTTGGCTCCAGTATTATTGCTGTCATCCAGCTGAGCATTAGTTCACAGTTTTACTGGTCCCACTGAGCATTGGTTCCAGTATTTCTGCTGCCGTCCAACTGAGTGTTGGTGGCCTGCAGTTCCTGATGGGGCCACGAGCACCCCATGAGCTCAGAAGTCCAGACTGGAAGCAGAGCAAAGCCCCGCTGAAACTGTAAACAGCCATCTTCTGAGGCCCAGCACACAAAGACACGGGTGCTGGTTGAACACAGATTGCTGCAGTGCCTGTGTCATTGTGGTAACGAGAAAGAAGAAAAAGACCCCTCAAATCGCGCCAAAGGGCTGGAGGGGTTGGACAGCAGAGGGCGCTCGCCTTGCATGTGGCCAAACCGGGTTCCGTCGTGGCATCCCACCAGGTGCCCTGAGCACCGCCAGGGGTGATTCCTGAGCGTCAGGGACAAAACAGTCACTCAGGGATATGGTGGGAACCGTCCAGAACCTTCCAAGCTCTGTCAGGGTTGGGCTGACTAAAGTGGGCACGTTGGTTGCAGTAGGCCACTTTCTCTCTGTTGGGGGAGAAATTGGGGTTTTTGATGTCCCCATAGTTTAGATCTGAGACTCAGAAACAGCTTCAAGGTGATTCATATCTTGCCACTTGTAACTGTTTAACAGTAATTGTCTTTACTAATAAAAACTTCATTTCTGGGATCTCCTAGTGGTATTCATAAGGCCTGAGGGTCCCAGAGAATTCTCAGCCAAGCTGACTGCTGGCTGCCAGGGCTGTGCCACTTTGCCCTATGATACAGAGAGTACGGCCTTCCCTGGCAGAGCTCGGACCGGGAGATGCCAGCCATGGAACCGGGGTCCGCTTGCAGGGCACGCACTGTACCCTCTGTCCGTCCCCTGGTCTCTAGTCATTTTTATTAGTGTATTTGGCACCTTTAATTACTAGCAGAGCATTTTATTTTAAGTGTTCTTTAGCATTTACTCGGTGCTGTGAGGCAGGAGATCAAATATTTTGCTTTCTGCTTAAATATATTTCCTTTGTCCTTTTTATTTTTTATTGCCGTTCATATTTTAGTTTTTAATTGCACTGGGCGATTCCCTCGAAAATGCAACATTTGGGCCCTTTTAGATGGAAGACTCAGGAGGTTATTTTTATTTTACTTTTAAAATTGTGAGATTAAATGTGCTGGGGAGTTATTCTTTTCTGTCACCTCTCTCATTAGAAATAGTCCAGCGAGGACGTCGATGACGCTGTGAGATTCTAAAGTGTTAGAATTGGTTCTTGGAATTCTTCAAATTCCTGGTGCGACAAGTGAAGGAATCGGAGTGAACAGTGGGACTGGGCCTCGCGTGTTCGGCCCAGGCTTCTTGTTTCCCAGCTCTCAGGCCAGCAGGCCGGCCTCCCTGTCTCCAGGGCTTTGCTGATTCATTCACCAGAGGCTTCTCCAGAATGCTGCTGGCCATCAGGTTCACAGCATCTTGGAAAGTCCTTGAGACATACTGTCTACTTAGCAGTCTAAAGAGATTAGTCAGATAAAGATCAGGTCCTAGGGCACAGCGGGTAGGGCATTTGCCTTGCACACGGCCAACCTGAGCTCAATCCCCGGCATCCCATATGGTCCCCTGAGCCTGCCAGGCGTGGCTCCTGACACAGAGCCAGGAATAAGGCCTGAGCACTGCTGAGTGTGGCCCCAAAACAGAACAACCACTGGAGGCAGGTGGAAATAGGTCCCGGCCCTGCTGGGCAGAAACCTGCTAGGGAAAGGACCACACATACCATCTCTCACACCAGACAGTCTTCTTTTCTTTTCTTTTCTTTTCTTTTCTTTTCTTTTCTTTTCTTTTCTTTCTGTTCTTTTCTTCTAATTGAATCCCCGTGAGAACAGTTACAAAGCTTTCAGGTTTAAGTCTCGCTCAGACAAAGATCAAACACCCATCCCTTCACCAGTGCACGTGGTCCCCACCAAGAACCCCAATATACCCCCTGTCCCACCCCCACCCCCCCGCCTGTGATGCAGATGATTTTCACTTTACTATCTCTTTGCTTTGATTACATTCAATTTTTCAACATAAGACCCACTATTATTATTTGGAATTACCCCCCCGCCCCCAACAACCAGATTTGCCGAAAAGGCATCATTCGATAATTTGTTTTCTTTTACTGATAATGAATAGTATATGATGTCTTCATTATCAATGATTTTGGATTTCTGGTATTTTAGTAATTAAGTCCAGAGAGATTTTTGCCAGAAGCTGCTGGGTTCCGAGGTTGGTTTGTGTGCCTCTGGGATCATGGTCATTCGTGGGCGGCAACTCGGGGTCTCGTCCAGGCTGGGGGGAGGGCCGGTTCCACCCCCCCTGTCCCGAGAGGCCCCGCCCACCCCATCATTGCAATCTCGTATCTCTGTCCAATAGGCTCTGAAAGATGGTGGTCATCACAGTGCTGTCGCCAAGGGGGAGAAGGCGGTGGGACAAACACCCTTCCCCTCCTGGGTCGGCAAGGGACCATGGCTTAGGTCACAGTCCAAGAAGCATTCCTGCCAGAAGCTGCTGGGTTCCGAGATTGGTTTGTGGGTCTCTGGGATCGTGGCCGTTCGGGAGCGGAGGAGCCTGTCCGTGGGTGGCAACTCAGGGTCTCGTCTGGGCGGGGAAGCAGACAGTCTTGAAGTGTTTTTGTTTTGAGGCGCTGTGATTTCCGGTCACTGTCAGTGATCCAGTTTTATGCACACAGAGTCCAGCCCCATCCACCCAAGTGGCTCCTTCCCTCCCACTGTGTTTCTGTTGAAGCTTCCACGGCTGCAGCTTCTTGAGAGCACCTGGACACGCGTTAGCACGTTTCTGTGAAGGGACAGGGACTTCAGAGGGGTCAGTGCAGGGGAGCGGGGCAGAGCCGAGAGCCACGCTGACCAGGGTGGACAGTGCCTCTAAGAGAGCTATCTCGGGGCTTGAGGATAAGCCACCGCCCTCACCCCTCACCACGGATGCAGGGAAGATTGTCGACACTTCTTTCTTTCAGTGGGGTGGGGGTGAGGCCCTGGCGGGGGTAGTGCGGGGGGGGGGGGGGAGCATGTGCTGGGAGTCAGCCCTGGGTTGGACGCTTGCTTATTTGGCACTTAATTACCCCCATATGTAAATGTCTTTTTTTTTTAAATGGTTATTGTTTATTTGGTTGATTTGCGGCCACATCTAGTGGTACTCAGGGGTACCTGAGTACTCCTGGCTCTGCATTCAGGAATTACTCTTGATGGTGCTTAGAAGATCATTTGGGATGCTGGGGATCGAACCTGGGTCAGCTGCAGACAAATGCCTTACCCCTATACTATCACTCTGGCTCCTCCCCCTTTTTTTTTTAAATGTTTTTAATTCAGAGAAACTTTCATTTTCCTTTCGGTTTTGGGACCACACCTGGCAGTGCTCAGGGTCTACTTCTGGCTCTGTGCTCAGGGATCACGTGACATCTTTTGGGGCTTGGAAGAACCTATGGGGTGCTGGGAATTGAGATGGAATAGGCCGCGTGCAGGGCAAGTGCCCTAGTTTTTGTACCATATTCAGCGGTGTTCAGGGCTTACTCCTGGATCTGTGCCCAGAGATTACTCCTGGGAGTGTTTAGGGGACCATTTGCAGGGCTGGGGATTGAGTCAGGGTCAGCAGCATGCAAGGGAAGCACCGTAACCCCTCTACTGTCCCTATCTATGGTTTTAGAGAAGTATTTTTTTTTTCTTTTTTGGGTCACACCCGGCAATGCACAGGGGTTACTCCTGGTTTATGCACTCAGGATTCACTCCTGGCAGTGCTCGGGGGACCATATGGGATGCTGGGAATCGAACCTGGGTTGGCCGCGTGCAAGGCAAACGCCCTACCCGCTGTGCTATTGCTCCAGCCCCTATAGAAGTATTTTTAAGCTCGCTGCTTCTGATGTGGCTACCAGACTTTATGTTCAGTGTTTCAGGCAGGTTGTTGAGTATGGTTTTGGCTTTAGTAGGAGGACAGATTCATTCTTGTGTTTCTTTCCTTTTTTCCTTTTTTTTTTTTTTTTTGTTGTTGTTGTTTTAATTGGCTCTCATAATACCATGATTTTATTCTATGGGACATCCTAAGTTTACGATTGTAGAAGACTTACTGGTTCTACTTTTGTACATGCGCTGGTGATTTTCAGGGGCAAGAGAATATTTCAGTCTCTCAGGAAAGATGCTGTGTGCATCCACGGTTCCTCTCCCCAGCATTATCTGTATTTTTGTTGCTCGGGATATTTTCTGAAAGAGCCATCAAGGCCAAGAGAATTAGTGTCTTTACGAATAATAGTCCCTCGCTTCTTGTGGAGTTTGAAATTTATTTTGATTATCGAGTGGCAAATATAATCATCTTTTTTTTTTAAGAGTTAAAGAGATCAAGCTCTAAAGAAGTTATTTGTCAAAATAAGCCATTAGCACAGCTAATGGCGGCTTTTCATCTAAAATTTCAAATTTAGATATCGATGTCTTTTGAGCAGATCTGTAGAGGAATTAGGATGCTGGTGTGTGTTTAGTTATGTCATTTTCTCTGATTTGTTACTTTGCATTTAGCCCTTTCTACTAAGAGAATATCGCCAGAGTCTTTAAAAAATATGGAGTAGGAACAGATTTTAAGAATTTCTGTTTCCTGCCGTTTTTGATCACCGAGGTGTCTTATGTTACCCTGGCATCTGGTTGGCTTTTTAATAATTAAAAATCGCAGTTCCAGTTGAGCTAAATCTGTGCTCGGCGACTCCTGCTCGTATCAGTTCTGTTGGCAGTCACCCCTCATTTCTTTCTGCCTTCCCCCGTGAGCCCCACCAGCTTCCTTTTGTGCTGCATGGTTTGGTGGGGGGACGTGCAGAACAGAACTTGGCACCCCATCAGGGACTGGGACCTGCCCCTTGTAAGAGAAATCCGGAAATTCAGGGGCTGGGTTTGATCCCAGGAAGTTCTGCTGATATTGGTGTGTGACCTCGTCCCCTGAGCAGGCGACATGCTGTCCACTTGGGCTGGTGACAGTGCTCTGGGTGTGCCGTCTTCACCGGCCGACCACCCCTGCCATGCCGACCGTAAGCCAGCACAGAAGGATGAGCCGGGGAGAGACCATGGCTAGGGGCTGGGTTCTTGAGGAGACTGGAGAGTTCTGTGGCTTTCCAGAGGGTTCAGCCAGACCGTTTCCGTGGCTTTCGATCAGATTATATTATAGCATATGTATTTGGTCTTTTTTTTTTTTTCCAACTTCTTCAGGCTTCTTCCTTTCTGTTTTTTGTGGTTTGTTGCAAACTAAATTATGTATGTTAAAACGCATCTCTCCTTTGCAGAAACCACTTCTGGGCAAGGAAAATTCTCAGCATTTTTGTGTTTTGAACAGCTATGTGGTTGCCGGGCAAGTTAGTGAGTGGCCAAAAATAAAAAAATAAGAACTGTCATATCTTGTTGAAGGTCATGGGGTTTTTACAGTTGGCTGGCCCTGAGCGTCTGTTTGCCCCATTCCTTAATTTGTTCCCTCTTTTCAGTTTTGTGTATTTGCAAGTTTTACCCTCCCCACCCAAAAAAAAAAACTCAACTTAGGACAAATTTGACCTGATAAAAGTTACAGAACTCAGAGGTTTGACACTTTCGCTTTTCATGCTGCTCAGAATTTGTTTTGTAAATGAAAAATCACCCTGTAATTAATCTTCACATTTAATCCTACACCATATGTACCCACAGTGGCTGTTTGGATACCTTCTGCTACAGTAACACCTAGTGATTATCGATGTGACCTGTAGGTCATGACCTTTTCCTCTTTGAGGACACCTGGTGACCGACTCCAGAAGCTAGAAAAGCATGGGTGAAATTGCAATGTTTCTGTGGTCTTCACATTGGTGTTGGCGTACTGTGAGCCGGGCAACTGAAGGGAACGTGTCGGTCAGTTCACGGGAAGCCAGGGTGCTCCGTGACACGTCGTCTTGGAGTCACCATCAGCAAAGTCATTCGGTTAAGGAATTAAGTTTAAAAGAGAAAAAAAAAAATTGGGAAATACTTAAGCTTCTGCCCTTATTACCCTGTAAAAACAGCTCTGGTTCTAACTCTGGCCTTCTACTCTGCATTTAAAAACAGATTTTCTTGAACCACACGAGTCAGGCACTAGCTCGAGGTTCCGTCCATCCCGAGTCCTGGAGTGGATATTTTCTGCCAGACAAGGACATTATCTCTCATCACCGCAGTGTCATTTCCAAATTGGGATATTTTAATATTAATGTTTATTGCCACAGGCTATGTAATCCTTAGTCTTTATGCATTTTTTTTTAACCAGGTTCCCCATTATATTAGTCATCGGGTCTTAGTCTGTGGGAGAATTCTAGAACAGTCTTTCTCTGACTTTAGTGACTTCAACATCTGTGAGATTGCAGGCCCGTTTTTGTAACGTGTCCTTCAGTTTTGGGGTGCTGGGGTGTGCTGCAGATTGGGCATCTTTGGAGGTGCAGGAATAATGGTGGCATCTCAGGATGGGCTTTCATGGCCAGCACACATCTGCACTCTCCACTTAGCCTGGCGCTAATGAGACAGTCGCTTTACTGTGGAAGGTGGTACCCAGTAGGATGCTTAAGTATAAGTTGCACTTTGTTCCTTTCGGATTAATAAACATTGGGTAGGAGGAACTTTAACCTTATGTAAAAGGTCCTGTTTGTGGTTAGTCTTATAGTTTACTTGTGTCATTGTGAACTCTCTCAGCTTTATGTAAAAATATAAAGATATTTCAGTCTATTGCATTCATTAAGGTTGGAAGTGACTTGGAAAGGAAACATTGATACCTTCGCTAGGGAGTTTATAAAATATTTAGCCGATGTTTTTTATTTTTTGGCTTCAGTCTTTATAATAATTTTGCCAATATCTGCCTTAAAATAGACCAGTCAGGGTGGCGGGAGAGACACTGGGAACATTGGTGGTGGGGAAAGAGGCGCTGGTGAAGGGATGGGTACTGGAACATAGATTGAAATGTAATCACGAAAATTTGTAAGTCTGTAACTGTATCTCATGGTGATTCACTAAAGTAAAAAAAAAGACCAGTCAGGGTTTCATGTTCTTGCTCTATGTGAATGTTTAAAAATCTGTTTCGGGGCTGGAGAGATAGCACAGCAGGTAAGGTGTTTGCCTTGCACGCGGCCAACCCAGGTTCGATTCCCAGCATCCCATATGGTCCCCTGAGCACCACCAGGAGTAACTCCTGAAAGTGCAGAGCCAGAGTAATCCCTGTGCATCGCCGGGCGTGACCCAAAAAGAAAAAAAAAATAAATAAAGGTTTAAAAAAAAAATCTGTTTCAAGAGGACAGGATCAAAATACTCTGTATAATTTGAAAGGATTCTGTATATAATCCAGTCTGCGCCGGGGCAAGAACCACGTGTTGTTCACTGTCACCACCTTTCAGGACACTCTTTGACCTACACATGTTTTCCACTCAAGCACTTTGTTGAGAGTTGTGTATTTAGGGCCAACTTCCTGTTTATTCTCCCTGTGCTTCTGTGGCTCGTCAGTTATTTTAATGAATTCTAGCAGCTTTTTACAGTCTTTGTACTCGCCACCCCTTTGCTTGTCTTGGGGCCACAACCAGCCCATCAAGTGTGGGGAAGGGGGTGGTATGTGGTGCCAGGAATTGAACTCCGGGCCTCGCAAAAGCCAGGCCTTTGCTTGATTAAGCGCTGAACCGCATCCCTCTGCCCCTTCCTAACCAGCAGCAGTGACGGGTATGGTTTGCTGCGGCAGCCGCACTACTTAGTGGCTGTCAGCCACCAAGCTGGTAGAAGGCCACTTGCATCGCTTCGGCTGGGGTACCGAGGGCCTCGTGAGGAGTGTGCGTTCTGCCACTGAAGATGGTCCTAGCTCCTTGAATCACAGGTCACTTGAAAAAAAAAATGGGGGGGAGGGAGGCGGCGTCATGCCAGGATCTAGTCCAGGTCTCGGGCTTGCCTGCTTGTACTTGGAACCACTGAGCCACATCTGCGGCCTTGGATCACGAACAGTTTTCCAGTAGCTCTTTTTTTTCATAAGCTGGAATCTGGAAGCCTTTAAGAACCAGTGCTCAGTTTTGTTTTTTTTTTTTTTAATACGATATTAATCCATAGTCTACTTTATTTAAGAAAACTAGAACTATGCATTTACTGTCAACTTTGGGGCGGGGAAAAGCAAAAACTTAAACTGTCGCATAGTCAGTCTTCTTTAATTTTTCTCTTCTTTTGTCTTTTTTTGGTCGATGCTCAGGGGTTACTCCTGGCTCTGCACTGAGGCATGACTCCTCGTGGTGCTTGGGGACCATATGGGATGCTGGGGATGGAATCCAGGTCACCTGAATATCAGACAAATGTCCTGCCCATTATACTGTCACTCTAGCCCCAAGTCAGTCTTCTTTAAAGTTTCTTTCTGTGTGGGGGGGTGGGAGGGGAGGGGAGAGAGAGAGGCAGACAGACAGACAGACTTTTTTTGGAGATTCCTTTCTGCCATGTAGCATAAATTGTTTTCTCTAGATCTCATCTTCCAGGAACCCAACAGAGGTACGTGCTTTGCCGTCTTCTGGGTGCCTGTGTATACGTGAGAGGATGCTCAGCCTCCTTGAGGCCCCGTTGTGATTGCCACCTTGGTTATTTGATTTTTATTTAGTCTCATTAGCTGTGGCCTAGTTTTGACTTGCTACTGTCCTGTGAGTGACTCGGGCACACTGGCCTCCTGTCACCTGCTGGCTCTGAGGGTTATGTGCCTGGAGTGTCACTTCCTGCCGAGAGTTGTTGGAGGCCAATGAGGTCCAGCTTGTCTTCAGACCCGGCTCTCCCCAGCCTGGTGCCTTGGCCACCCTTTTTTTTTTTTTTTTTTTTTTTTGTAATGTGGCTGGAGCAATAGCACAGTGGTAGGGTGTTTGCCTTGCGCACAGCCAGCCCGGCTGAGCTGGGTTCGATTCCTCCACCCCTCTTGGAGATCCCAGCAAGCTACCAAGAGTATCCCACCTGCACGGCAAAGCCTGGCAAGCTCCCCGTGACGTATTCCGTATGCCAAAACACAGTAACAACAAGTCTCAAAATGGAGACGTTACTAGGCCCACTCGAACAAATCGATGAACAATGGGAGGACAGTGTTTGACAGTAATGTAGGAGTACTGCTATTTATTTAGCCATTGATGATGCTGATTGGATTGTTGGCCATCCTCTTCTGTGTCTTGGTTGTTCCTTCTCTTTCTCCAAGTCCCAAGACCCTTATTTTTCCCTTAAAAAATTTTTTTTTTCTTCCTGGAAAAGGTCTGACTTCAGTTTTGATTGGTACGTATTGGGATGAATTTAAGAGGTATTTCAGCCTTTCTTCCTGTGTGGGCTGGAGCGATAGCACAGCGGGTAGGGCGTTCGCCTTACAAGCGGCCAACATGGCCGACCCGAGTTCGATTCCTCCGCCCCTCTCGGAGAGCCCGGCAAGCTACCGAGAGTATTCGATATGCCAGACACAGTAACAACAAAGTCTCCAATGGAGACGTTACTGGGCCCGCTCGAGCAAATCGACGATCAACGGGAGGGCCTTTACCTTTACCTTTACCTTACCTTCCTGTGGAAGGAGGATAATTTGGTCCCTTGATGGGAATTCTCAGTATTAACACTAAGGACAGGGACATGCAAATACAATGGAACTGGAAAATCTAGTCCTCTGCAGCCGCACTCTGGGGATGATGAGGCAGCAGGGGCTGGGGGTGCTGGGGGAGTCTGATGAGGCCAAAAAGAACGTATTTGGGGCCAGAGAAACAGTACAGTGGGGAGGACACTTGCCTTGCACGCAGCTGACCCAGGTTCGATTATCAACATCCCATGTGGTCCCCCGAGCCTGCCAGAAGTGATCCCTGAGTCCAAAGCCAGGAGTACTGACCCCTGAGCATTGTCAGTTGTGGCCCCCAAGCCAAAAATAAATACAATCTTTTTTAAGACTAAATCTAGGGAAAGGGAAGTGATGCGCAGGAGACTGGCCAGATGTGGAGTGGTTAGTGACCTGCTCTGCATTGAATAATGAACCAGGTGCTGCTCTACTTTTATTTCTTCTCTGATATGGAAGCCCGGAGGGGGTCAGCACGCGGGCAGGAAAGCCCCATTGATGCCTTGCCCTAAGTGGCTCCAGAACGTTCTGTGGTCTCTGTTTTGGAATGTGCCCATGTGTCTTGTGGTCATCCATTGCTGTTAACTATTTATTAGCCACTCCACAGAGTTCCCTTTTTTTTTTCTCTATCTGTAAAGGTTCCTAGCTTAATCGTGGATGACATCCTCTGAACAAAGGTGGTTTTGTGGAATTTTTATCTTCCTGAAAATTATTTTCTGGATAATTCCTCATGTCTTTTCCGGGGGGGGGGGGGGGGGCTGGAGGAATGTCCAGCATTACTTGGCGGTGACTCCTGGAGTTGTTCAGGGGGACCCTGTGGTGCTGGGGACCACCTGGGTTTCTTGTATGCAAGGCACACACTGTAAAGTATTTTTAATCTTTCTCCAAGAGGAGATCCGAATACTCTCGTTAAGTTCCTGGTACCCAAGACTGGCCTGTATGTTCATAGAAGCCTATTTGTGGCAAATTGGAACAATTGGAGAAAACTGCCAACCTAAAGTAGCTGCCAAAATACAGTTTGGCGCAGTGACACATAAACGCAGAGCGTGGGGTAAGAAATGGCCCGAGCTGCGTGTTCTCAGCTCAGAGGGGAAGGCAGGAACCGGGAGAGGTGGGCGAGTCACCTGCACCTGGGTCCTGGCCTTGATCCCTCCGCCCTGTGTCTTCACCTGTAAAGCGGTGGGTTGTAGGGCTGCCTTGTCTGTGCCCCCCGCGTTCCCGGGAAGGCATTTGGGCAGAAATAACATTCCCAAGTGCACACGGGCTGATCGGTCAGTCTGCCCTTCGTAAGTGAACGCTGGAGCCAAGCCAGCGTCTGGGCTCCCGGAACCCTGGGTCCCACCCACGCCCGCCGTTTCTCCTCTGTAACCAAGGGCACGGACAAATCTGCATCTGGGATCCTTCGCGCTTGAAGGTGCCACACCGGGTGATGTTCCCTCCGAGGCCGTCTCCACCTCTCTCGATTGTGCCACCGCGGTGTTTCTCCATCCGGTCATTCTAACCTTGTCTCGAGAATCTGGAGTGCGTTGTTTGGGTAGGGGCCACCCCCGACTCGGCTCCCGGATCGCTCCTGGTGGTGCAGGGGTGGGGTAGGGGAGCACGTTGGGGATGCCAGGGTAGAGCCCAACCAAGCTCAAGTGCCCTGCACTGCTGACTCTGGGGCCCGGAACGGCTCTTCAGAGGTGATCGTGTTGTAAGCGGTTTTAGAATACTGCTGTGTTTTCCTGGAAGGCTCGAGGTTTTGTGAGTTTTATTTGTTTGCAGATGGCAGAAGCATACCTGGGTGTGTCCTAAGCGGAAAAGTTGTCAGTCCACTTCGTTTTTGACACCGGCCCGTTTTGTCTAATTTTAAGCCAGGAAACATTTGCCAGCCCGAATTGAACTGGCTGGGTTGGATGCAGTTCTGTGGGCCATCTGCCCGCAGGCCAAGGCACTTTGGGGGGCTTCACCTTTGCCTCCCTCCCCGGCCTCTAGGGTTGCCTGCCCCAGGCAGGTTCCTTAATCTCCTTGTGCTTCACTTTCCCCCATCTGTAACGGGCCTGTCCTTGGATTGGCCTGGACAGCCTTGGGACCACATTTCTGCCTGGGGACGGGAGGAGAACAAGACGCAGCAACCAGGGTCATGATTACTTCATCCCTTCTCTCTTTTTTTCTGCATGACCCGCTCATCCTTTGACATCTCGATCTGAAAGTAAAAGCCATCTGCCAGAATCTCATGGTGCTCGAAGTGCTGTGTGCTCCAAACTGGCCAAGGTCTCGGTTGGATTTGCGAACACACTATAGGCATCATCTTCTGCCCACACCGTTTCCGTTCATAATTCATGTTACAAGTCTCAGAGGTGTATTTTGTCTGTTTGTTTGTTTGTTTGTTTTTTAATGGGTGATAGGCAAAATGCGGAAGATTTATATGATCTGAAGAGAAACCAGAGTATCCCGTCCGCATGGCAAAGCCTGGCAAGCTACCCGTGACGTATTCGATATGCCAAACACAGTAACAAGTCTCACAATGAAGACGTTACTGGGCCTGCTCGAGCAAATCGATGAACAACGGTAGGACAGTGCTACAGTGCTACAGATAGGCAAAAAAACACTTAGGTAAAAACCATTTAAATGGGATCAACCCCAAAACCATCCAATGGGGTGATAGGCCTGATTTTAAGAAAGTGGGACCAGGGACAAAGATCTAATGCGCAAATTTACAGGAAGAAAAGTTGGAATTCATAAGACAACTTTTTCCCAACCAAGAGAGAAAACTCAGTGGACAGTAAGGGCTACTTACAGGTAAAGAATAAGTCATGTCAAAGTTAAGAACGCAAAATCTATGACAGATGCTTATCTTCAATAATAATAAGTGAAATACCTATTATAGAAATAATAATTTTAAAACAGAACCTTTCTGGGGGCCAGAGATATAGTCCAGCAGGAAGGGCATATGCCCTGCATGCAGCAGGCCCGGGTTCAATCCTCAGTGTCCCTTATGGTCCCCTAAGCACCACCAGGAATAACCCCTGAACACCCCCAAACAAAAGAACCGTTTTATTTCCAGAGAGGAAGGTGATCCCTGTGGTTCATCATTAATGTTCTAAGTCTGTCTGTTGAATATTTATGAAAAGTGACGTTCTGTGGGGAAATCATTAGGGGGATTGTGAATTTTAAAGTAGGAGATTGCAAAGCCAATGGCAGGAAGGGTACTTTACACTGGAGTTGTATCCTTTGGCGTTACAGTGGGTGAGTTTGAAACTGGTCTAAAATGGCTCACAGTTGAAGCCCCAGAGATTGTCAGAGGGTAAGGTGCTTGCCTTGCATGCAGCCGACTCAGGTTCTATCCCCAGCACCCCCATTATGGGCCCCCAAGTACTGGGAGGAGTGATCACTGAGCACAGAGCCAGGAGTAAGCCCCTGAGCACTGCTGGGTGTGGCCCCATAATTAAAATAAATAAAAAGTTAAAAACACCTCACACCTAAGTTGGGATGTTTTTGACATTTTTGTGGTTTTGAAGTATGTATGTAAGAGGAGCCATCACTAAGATTGACTCTCAGGTGGACCTTAAGGGTCAGAGAGCGCAGTGGGCTGAGTGCATGCCGGAGGCCCGGGCGTGAGCCCCAGTACCACCGAGAACCCCCCCCCCCCCCCCCCCAGCTCCAGGTAAGTAAGCAAAGCTTTGGCATTAATAGAATGGATCTCAAGAGTTACTTGAAGGGACCGGGACGTAGGATAGCGGGTAAGGTGTTGCCTGGCATGCGGCCGTCCTAGACTTGATATTTGGAACTCCATAGGGCACCCTCAAGTTCTTCCAGGGGTGATCCCTGAGCTCTGAGTGTGGTCCCCAAATAAACACGACAGCCGCAGAGACAGTAAAAGGGGTGGGGGGTGTTGGTATTACATTTCTAACTAGGACAGTTTGATGTATTTGGGGGAGGGGGCGGCACTCTTAGACGTTTCTCCCCCCCCCCTTTTTTTTTTTGCTTTTTTGGGTGACACCCGGCGATGCACAGGGATTACTCCTGGCTCATGCACTCAAGAATTCCTCCTGGCGGTGCTCGGGGGACCGTATGGGATGCTGGGAATCGAACCCGGGTTGGCCGTGTGCAAGGCAAACGCCCTCCCCGCTGTGCTATCGCTCCAGCCCCTCTCCCTTCGTTTCGAGCGCGTGGCCTGGACTCTGCCTTTCCGAGCGAGCTTTGCCGGAAGGCGCCCTTGCAGGAGCCAGCCCTGCCGAGAGTCCAGCCCAGCCAAGAGGGTTTCCGTGCGCCTGGGGCTGGGCTTGGCCGCAGCGACACCTCCTTGCCTCTCCCTTCATTGCTTGGCTGCAGGCCTTAATGATGTCTGCAGGTGTGTCGGGATTAGCACTGTAAAGTTGTGTAAGGGGTTTTCTTTCTTTTGATCTTCGAAAGGGATGAAAGATAGCCATTACTCAAGGGATTAGCCCCCCCTTCCCCCTTTAAAGACTTTAGGTACCATAAATATTTCACTTCAGATGGAAGGTGAAGAATTGTATACATCTGGGGGAAGGTGGGTGTTTTATATTACCAGTTGGAAATTATTCGGTCTCCACTTACAGACTAACTGATCCCTGGAGAGCGCTTTGCGCCCCGCCGAGAGCGCGGATCTGCACAAGGCCTGTGTTGATCTCTTGGTCGCACCTCTCCCTAAACACCGTTCTTTTTACAACTGGTAATCATAAGTCTACGCGTTTTCTCCTCCCTGGAGAAGCCTCCAGTGGTCGAATTCATGCAGAGTCTGGGGAACTCTTAGCTCTGAAACAGTAAGAGCAGCTGCCTCTCCCCGTAGATAGACCTATTTCACCTGGCTGGTAGGCCGGCTGAATGTTTGAGAAATCGGTCCGGGCTTTCGTCTCATCCCATTCACGGTGAACATTACTTAGCCGAAGAAAGGGGCTTGGCAGGGTGCAGTAGGTTGGCAGGTGTGCGTGTCCCCAGGACCCAGGGACTCGCGCGACTGGTGAGAGAGGGTTTGAAGCTCATGACGGTGGATTCTCTCCCCGTGTGGTTTGAGACTTCACTGGCCGTCCCTTTTCCAGCCCAGCTCATCTTTCTCTTTTGTTCTTTTATTTGTTTATTTATGTATTTATTTTTCAGCTGTAGACATCGCATAAACAGTTGGGGAAAAGGGTTAATGACATACACCATGTTGTAAGCGATGACAATAAACTGGTTTGAGCCCCCAAAGTAGGTGTGAGTAGTGTGAAGGAAGAGGAGAGAAAAGTTGTGCAAGTAGATGATTGTTTTTGTTTTTGAGAGACTGAAATACCGAAGAGAATTAGCTCCGATCGTTTTGTGGGGTGGGGTGGGACTTTAAGATGAAGGAACTCGCCCCCTTATGTTCGGTGGCACCGTCCGATTTTCAGATTTTTCACTTTCGGGTTAGAGGTCTGCTCAGTTCCTGCCTTAAGCTTCTCCTTCCGCTGCCCCCCTGAAATCCCAGAAATGACTCCCCGGGTAAGGCTTAGCCGGGTCTCGCGCCTCTAATATGACTCCAAAGAAAGACGGGGCAAAAAGAAACTGTGGAAGGTGTTTGGCAACGAGCGAGCAAGGAAGCTCACTAACCCTTTGAAGGTCAATTAGCCAGAAAATGTGCTAAAGACGGTGCCGCACGGGATTACTGGCCAGAATTACCCCCAAGGTCCTCAAAGTGGGCCTGCCTTTGAGCACAGACACTCAATTACAGACCTGGAGGAGATGCTACAAAAGCTTTAATTAAGGGACTTACTTACACCCCACTAGGTTTTGGAAATTGAATTCTTATTTGTGCTGAACTGCTGGTTCTTTTGTCCGGGTTTCCACGTGTGTTTCAGCAGAGAACGCTGTGTTCCCGAAAGCTGTGTTAAGCTCTCCCTGCTGGTGGCTGCCAGCAAAGTGGAAGGTTTAAGCAGTGGGAGGGGCTCCGTGGGAAACGGAGGGCTTGAGGGCTTTCTGCCGGGCTCCTTGGGGACCGTGTGTGTGGCGTGCACCTCGTAGCATTGGCGTTGGGGGTGCGGGGAGTGTTCGGGGGCCCAGAGTGTGCACTGTGCATGCCGGGGCTCCGGGTTTAATCCCCTGAGATTTGCAGAATTGTTCCCTCCAGCCCCCCAAAAGCACATGTGAGCGTACACGGGGATTGGAGGGGAACAGGGGGGATGTACTTGGTAGAATTTGAATTTCAGGCAGGGCCTTTTTTTTTCCCCCCCTCTCTTTTGGGTTACACCCGGTGACGCTCAGGGGTTACTCCTGGCTCATGCACTCAGGAATTCCTCCTGGCGGTGCTCGGGCGACCATATGGGATGCTGGGAATCGAACCCGGGTTGGCCTCTGTGCTCCAGCCCCAGGCAGGGCCATTTTTAAGCAGCCTTCTTTCCTGGGCTGAGCTGGCTCTGCTGTCATCCTCCAGTGGCGCTGCCGCCTGTTGAGGTGTTAGCAGTAGCGTGGCGTGGTGGCTGGAACCAGTGGGGAGGGCGTTTGCCTTGCATGTGGCCGCCGCGAGTTCGATCCCCTGCATCTCCCCTGAGCACCTCCAGGAGTAAGCTCTGAGCATGGCCGGGTGTGACCCAAAAAGGGAAAAATAAAGGAAAAAACAGTAGCCAGGGCTTTCCCAGCCTGGACAAGGAGCGCCCGCCCAGAGGGGAGTGAACAGGAGTGAGTTCTTGCCTTGGGACTGCCAGTGGTCTGTTCCCAGTGCAGTAGGGGCGGGGTGCGGGGGTGGGAGATGCGCCCCTCTCCTCTCCTCTCCCTGCCTTTGATGCCTCCCTCCTGCCTGCCTGAGTTTGGCGTGGACCGTAGAGGTTTTTAAGAAGCACCAAGAGTGGCTGGAGTGATAGCATAGCGGATAGGGCATTTGCCTTGCACATGGCCGAACCGGGTTCGATTCCCAGCATCCTATATGGTCCCCAGGATTAATTCCTGAGTGCAGAGCCAGGAGTAACCCCTGTGCATCTCTGGGTGTGATGCAAATGAATGAAGGAATGAATGAATAAATAAGCACCAAGAAACGCCCATGTTTGGGTGACGTCTCTTGTCTTTCTGCCACCTCTGGTGAGCAGGACCTTCCTGGGTGCCTCAGGCCGTTTCCTGAGCCTCCTTTGGTGCACGGCACCTTCCCTGCTCCAGCCTTGCTCAGGGTCGAGGAGTCCTGGGGGAACCACTGCAGTGGTCTGACTAGACAGGAAGAGAGAACCTCCAAAGGGACCCCCAGAGCATTCAGGGTAGCTGTACGGATTTCAGCAAGCTGGAAATGGAAAGAAATCTTACTTGGGGGGCTGGGGGTGGTGGTGAGGGGTGGGCGAGGGTGCAGGCCAGTCTTGGGGACGCCTGCCCCTTTTGGGGCGGCTGCCCTTTCCAGAAGCAGCTCCTCACGTCCAGGTTCCTCCTCCCGGAGCAGAGTCGGGAGCCAGATGCAGATGCGGCCCTGTCCTCCTCATCCCTGAGGGTTCCTGCACGCTTGGGCTTGCCGAAAGTTTGATGGGAATGTCGGCTCTCCTTGCTTTCCTTTGGGAAACGGAAAGGTTGCCTTTGGTCGGTGTGTGGTCACCTGACCGATGGTGGGGTGTGGGGACCTCGGGAGAGGTACAGGTGGCATCATTCTCGCCAGCTCCGGGAGAACTGAGTTCCGCGGGGAGGTGCTGCTTCCCAAGTTGTTTGGGGAAGGAGAGAGTTGGAGTTCTTATCTCGCCGGCCTTGTTTTGCCAACATGGTCAGGGCCAGCACATCTGGCTTCCATTCGGAAAGAGTCTGGTTTTCTGCTTCAGCAAAAAACGAATCCAATCAAATTGGAATCTGAAGATAGATTAAAAAAAAAAAAAAAGGAAGGCCGGGGGTTGAGGGGCAGCGAGATTTCCTACCCGTGGCCGGGGTTATCGCAGAAGGCCCTGAAAACTTCCTCTCGGAAGGGCCTTCCGCAGCCAGTCCGTCGCAGGCCTCGGGTCTCCAGCATCCGTGTAGGAAAGGGCGAGGGGTGCCTCCCTTCCAGGGGGTCTTGGCTGCAGTGCTTTCTCCCGACACCTCCTGCAGCTTCACTCTCCGTTGGCGGACTTCTTTTCCTTGGGCTGGGGGCAAGAGGGTGTGGCTTTGCCTCTATGTCCCTTTTTTGTTTGTTTGTTTGGATCAAATTAAACTTAAAATCTGATTTTAATGAGATTTGTCAGTGCCTATATCTCACTCAGGCCCTGCCTCCAGGCTCCTATGCGGGTGTCAGGCTTCCTGCAGTGTAGTTTCCTGGTTGTTCATCCACATTCGGTATGGCCATTGAAATGGACTGGGCTGCTCTCGTTTAGTAGACTGGAGGTCCTGTGGCAGACAGGTGTGTGTGTCTGTGTGTCTATATGTCTGTGTGTTTGTATGTGTGTGTGTGTGGGGGGGGTGTCTGTGTCTGTGTGTTTGTACGTGTGATGCGTGTATGTGTGTCTGTGTATATCTGTGTGTTGGCTCTGTGTGTTGGCTTATGAGTGAGAAGGTTCTGTGACAGGTGTGTGTATGTGGGGGGGGGGTTGTGTGTATGTGTGTGTGGGCTTTTCAGTGAGAAGGTTCTATGACAGGTGTGTGTGTCTGTGTGTGTGGTGTGTTTGTGGTGTGTGTGTGTTTGTGTGTGTGGTGTGGTGTGTGTGTGTGTTGCCTTTGAGCCAGCTGCCAGGGCCTGTGTATGAGCAAAAAGGTCCCTGAGGAGCAGGCACGACAGTCCTGTGTGTCACGGTCCCATCTCTCCTGTCTGGTTGGCTGGGACAGCTCAGTGGTGGCATGCAGCCCCCCCCCCCT
Organism: Sorex fumeus; assembly: GCF_029834395.1. Classification (NCBI taxonomy): domain Eukaryota; kingdom Metazoa; phylum Chordata; class Mammalia; order Eulipotyphla; family Soricidae; genus Sorex; species Sorex fumeus. Next base: position 41,742,611 of record NW_026606071.1, on the reverse strand, counting down.
ACACACACATACAGACACACACACACATCTTCACGCCGACCTTGGAGCCATCAGTGGGTCAGCAGTTTGCCCTCCCATAAATAATGCACCGCTGCTGGGTATTTATAGTTCTTCCTAGTCAAGGTTCTGCCATCAGCCTGGAGCCGAGAGCGGGGAGACAAGTGAGTCAGCGTGTTGGGGCGCTGGCGTGGAGGGCGGGCACTCGGGGACTGCGGGGCACTGGTGAGCGGAGGCCGCTGGGGGGGAGGGAAGGAGAGGGGAAGGGCTACTCAGTGCCTTAGTGCTCCTTGACCTCAGGTCCTCGAGCCTGCTCCAGGCCTTGGCCTGCGAACGAAGAGAACTTTCTCCCCACCCTGAAGTCAGGCAGAGCTCAGCTTCCTTGTGTGGGGAGGGTCGTCCACGCTTCCAGTTTCAGTAAACGGGGGTCCTGTGACAGACATGTTTTGGGGGGGGCGCCCCCAAAAGTCCCAGAAATGTCAGCTGGTTCCAGCTCTGCTGGTCGAGGACGGGCCCATCCTAGCTTCCTCTCTGCAGCAAGAGAGAAAAGATGAAGCCTTGCAGGGTGGGTGACCTCGGCAGTCATCCGTGGCTGGGCGAGCCTCTTCCACACAGCGGACACCCTGCAGGCCCCCGCGCACCTCCGGGCAGTTCCCTCCACTTTCCCTCATTTTAGTGGTCTCCCCTCCCCCAACACACACACACAGGCACACAGGTTTTCCTGGTACTTTATGGGTGCCATAGCAAATGTTTCAGTTTTGTTTTGTTTGGGGGGTCACACTCAGCTGTGCTCAGGGCTTACTCCTGACTCTGTACTCTGTACCCTGGCAGTGCTCAGGGGACCCTTAGGGATGCCGGGGATGGAACCCAGGTCAGCCATGTGCCAGGTGAATGCACTACCCACTGTACTGGCCTGTAGATGCTTTTGAGGCATGAAAGTGCAGGGAAGCTCTCCCTTCTGTGCTGGGGGGTTTGGCGCAGAAGACCGATTTCCACCCCACCCCACCCCCGGCCCTTTTGCCTGGAGTCCGGCGGGCATCGTAGCCAGGAGGAACGCTGACTTGCTCCCTCTATATTTCAGGCTCCGCCTTCTTCCCTGGGCGCTGTGCCGAGATCTTCGTCAGGGGCCAGAGCATCGGGAAGCTGGGAGTTCTGCATCCCGACGTCATCACCAAGTTTGAGCTCACCATGCCCTGCTCCTCCTTGGAAATCAACATCGAGCCCTTCCTGTGAGGCAGGGTCGTGGCCGTCTCTGTTAAGTGTCCCTGTCGTGGTTCGTGGTCGTGCCCGGGAGCATCGTCTGTGCTTTAGTGTGGAATAAAGTGAGAAGCATCGTCTGCCTCTGATGTGGTCACCCTCTCCTGCGTCGGCCGCTGGAATTGGGGTGGGTGGGGCTGGGGGTCACGGGGGATCTTGGAGGCAGCAGTTGGATCAGTCCTGGAAGTGAGACCCCACCGGCCCTTCCCACACCCCTCACTCTGCAGAGCGGGACCCTGTTTGTTCAGCAGATCAGGGAGCCCGGTGCTCTCAATGCTGAGGAATGAGTGTCTTTGCTGGCTCCACTTGTCACGTGCTCATCCTTGGACAGGGGTAAGGTAACTGGATTGTTAGAGAACCTTGCCTGTTAGAGAATCAAGACGAGCCCAGTAGTTACACTCTGATGTCATTCTGTTTTGTTTATTGGTCTTGGAGCCACACCCCACTATGCTCAGGGATCACACCTGGCAAGGCTCTGGGGACTCTGGTGGCGGGAATCTCATTGGGATCAGCCACATTCAAGGCAAGTACTTTACCCACTTAATTATCTTTTTACCCTTTGAAATTACTGGGCAATTTCAAAGGGTAAAAAGATCCCCCATCTTCCAGTATGTAGGCGTTACACCCACCAACTGCCCCCGGCGCAGTGTAATCCCATCAACAGCCAAGACCCAGAGACTATAAAACCTTGCTCCCGGAAGAGAACAGTGCAGTCTCCTGCCTCCGCGCCTGGCTCCCCTCACCGCGGCCCCTTGGAGGAGGGTGGGTTGAGTTTCCCTCCCCACCCTGAGCAGAGCCCTGGCAGCTGCAGACCTCTGGTTCCAGCCACATTTGTGCTTAAGACCACTCTCCACACGAGCCTCATGCATGAAGGAACTGGCAGAGGAACCCAGGTGTGCGGGACCCAGGGCGTAGATCTCCAAGCCTGCTCGGATTGGGACTGGGCCTCCTCCACCCAGATCCCCCATCATCCAGTATGTAGGCGTCACACCCGCCAACTGCCCCTGGCGCCGTGTAATCCCATCCATGGCCAAGACCCAGAGACTATAAAACCCTGCTCCCAGAAGCATCTTATTATCTAGGTCTTACTCTGGAGAACCTGGCAGGCTACCAAAAGTATCCTGTCCACATGGCAGAGTCTGGCAAACTCCCCGGGGCATATTCAATATGCCAAAAACCAGTAACAATGCTGGGTGTCATTCTCCTGACCCTGAAAGAGCCTCGAATGCGGCACTTTTGAAAATCCCAGGGCTAGGACGAAGGAGACGCTACTGGGGCCTGCTCGAGGCAATTGATGAACAACAGGATGACAGTGATACAGTGAAATTACTGGTGTTTTGTTTGTTTGGTTTTGTTTTGGACTCCACCCATCTGCGCTCAAGGCTTATTCCTGGCTCTGCACTCTGGGGTCCCTCCTGGTGATCGTGAGGGACCATATGAAGTGCTGGGGATCGAACCCAGGTTGGCTGCATGCAAGGCAAGCACCCTGCCCACTGTACTATCACTCCAGCCCTAATCATTTTACTTTTTGATAGTTTTGTTTTGGAGCCATACCCGGCTGTGCTCAACACTTATTCTTGGCTCTATGCTCAGGGATGACCCCTGGAGTGCTCAGGACACCTTCCGTGATCCCAGGTAACCAGCTGCTGCTTTACCCACTGCTCTGTCTCTTCGGTCCCTGAAGGTATCTTATTTGGGAGGAGGAGGGGTTTGGGCCATAATCAGCAGTGCTCAAGACTCTGCACTCAGGAATCACTTCTGGTGGGGCTCGGGGGACCATATGGGGTGCTGGCAAGTGACCCCAGGTCACCTGCGTGCAAGGCAAGTACCTGCCAGCTGTAACTACCTCCACCACCAAATTTTAAAATGAAAACAGTCACTGACCTCCCCCCCCCCCCCCCAAAAAAAAAGCAATTGCATTTATATTTATATTTGGTTCTTTTAACCATTTTGAGATTTTTATTGTCTGTGCCTCTTTGGCCAGAAGAGTTAAAAAGGACACATTGTATCAGTGCAGCATCACCTTTGGGAAGCAATGAAAAACTTCACCATCACATTATCCTGTTGTTCGTCGATTGCCTTGAGCAGGCACCAGTAACGTCTCCTTCCTCCTAGCCCTGAGATTTTAAAAGAACCATATTCAATGCTCTTTCAGGGCTAGGAGAATGAGACCCATTATTGTTACTGGTATTTGGCATATTGAGTACAACACGGGATGTTTGCCAGACTCTGCCATGCTGGCAGGATACTTTCGGTAGCCTGCCGGGTTCTCCAAAGTAAAAATGAGATAATAAGATGTCATGCAGCCACTAATGCGGCCGTGCGCTTCTCAAAGCTGGGTTTTATAGTCTCTGGGTCTTGGCCGTTGATGGGACCACCTGCCGCTGGCGGCAGCTGGTGGGTGTGACGCCTACCTGCTGAAAGATGTGTGTGTGGGGGGGGAATCTGGGTGGAGAAGGCCCAGTCCTTATCCGAGCAGGCTTGGAGATCTCAGCCCCGGGACCCGCATGTCTGGGTTCCTCTGCATGAGGCTTGTCCGGACGTGTGGAGAGTGGTCTCAGCATGGCTGTGGCTGGTTCTGGAGGTCTTTGACTGCCGGGGCTCTGCTCGGGGTGGGGAAGGAAACTCAACCCACCCCCGTCCAAGGGACCCCGGCAAGGACAGCCATGCATGGGGGCAGGAGACTCTGCCAATGAAAAACTTAGCGCTTAATAAAGATTGATATATACATATATATATACATAAATATATATGACAAAAGATTTGAATAAATATACCTCTAAAATAGAGGCATGAATGAGTGATAAGCACATGGGAAGATGTTCAACACTAGTCACTAGCAAAAAAGAACAAAAAAATTCAAAGCAAAACAACAACAGGGATTGAAGAGTAAAAATTAGATGGGTGATAGCAGGTGCTGGTGAGATGGGGTGGCTGGGACTTCCAGAACCTACTAGAGGGGGGGCAAGACTATATGGCCGCTGCAGGACACCAGGGCAAACCTGCACAAATGCTACTCTGTAGGTTCATGCAAATGACGCACCCCGAATGCCTCGGGATAACACACTTCACAGCCATGTTACAGTAGCTCCAACACAAGTTTCCACTGCAGGTGAACAATAAACCCTAGCATACACATGCGGTCACCTCAGCAACAAAAGCCCAGCAACAGGAAAGCATCTCATGACCCGATGTCCAGGGACAGGCTCATGTGCTGCCATCTCTATGAAGTTGTTGAAACACCAAAGGCCGATGGGCTGATGACAAGCTCGTAATGTCTAATTGATTGCAAATGGGTGAAAAGGAAACTCCCGGGGGTAACGGGATAGTCTGTCCCTCACTGACACGATGAGTGAGAGGCAGGCTCACATGGGTGCTAGGCAAAAAAATGGGTTCATGCCATGTGATGTGCTGGGCCTTGACTCAACACCTGCAGACACCCCAGGGTGCTCAGGATGCATCATTCAGCCTTGGCATGTCTGCTCCAAGGGGTTTGCAGGCCGCTGCATCGAGGGAGCTCTGAGCCCCTGGTTTCAGGTTCCCTGAGGTGGAACTGGGGCACGTGGATCATTTGGGAACCTTGCCTGCACCAAGCATCTAGCCGCTGTGTGTTTGGGGGGTGGTTGGAAATGGCTTGTGCTGGGAAGCCCGCCAATCTAAAGGTCCAGCCCGACTGTCCCGTGGATGCTCTGGCCCACTGAAGTCAGGAAACAGTAGGAAGGAAGAATCATCAGGGATCTGGGAGGAAGAGACAGACCTCAGCTTAGGAGGCGAGGCCCACGACTGGGCATCCTAGGTGTGTCCCGGGAGACATCTGGTGGGGGCCCACAACCATGGACCCTGTCACGGCCTTTCTGGGATAGTGGCCCTTCCCTGGAAAACCGGACAGAGCCCAGCATTCAGAGCGAGAGAAAACTGGCTTTTTTGGCTTACGGATCACTCGGTGGCCTGGACGCCTTGCTCTCAGGTTATATTTTTCACGTGCAGTCTTGGGTCAGCTTTTACGTGATTTTTTAGTTTAACAGTTTTTGGAAGTCGTTACACCAGAAATTCTCCCTGATCAAGTAGATGAGAAAACCTTTAGCGAGGTGAGTCATTTGCCCAATCGTCACATGGTTAATAAGTGGGTTTGAGATCCCTAGCAAGTGACTTGGAGTCAGGAAGGTAGATACAAGATCAATGTTTTGTGTCATTTACCGACTTCACCAAAATGGCATGTTAAACACTTGTCCCCCACAATGCCAGGGATCAAACCCAAACATCACGTATGCGATTCACATGCTGTACCTGGCCCCAGAAATTCTTTCTCTCTGTCTGTCCCTGTCTCTCTGTTTCTTTCCCTCTGTCTCTCTCTTTCTCTCTCTCTCTCTCTCTCTCTCTCTCTCTCTCTCTCTCTCTCTCTCTCTCTCTCTCTCTCTCTCTCTCTCTTTCTCTGCCTCTCTGTCATTTTTGGGCCACATCCGGCTATGCTCAGGACTTATTCCTGGCTCTGCACTCAAGAATCACTCCTGGCAGCCTGGGGGACCATATGGGTACCAGGAACTAAACCCAGGTTGGCCACATCTAACCTCTCTTTTTTTGTTTGTTTGTTTGTTTTAAAGCATTTCTTTTACAGTACTGGGGATCAAACCCAAGGCGTCACATGTGCAAGGCAAGTGCTCATATCACTGGGCTATTTCTCTGCCCCTTGACAAGTTTCTAAATGTTAAAAATACTGATACTGAGGACCAGAGCGATAGCTCAATGGGGGAGCACATGCTTTGCATGCAGGAGGCCCTCATCCAATCCCCGGCACCTCACGGTCCCCCCAACACGAACAGAACCGAGCCAGGAGTACCCCCTGACTACTGCAGTGTATGGTCCAGACTGAAACTCCCACCTTGAAAAATAGACATCCTTCCTAGCAGATGTGTTGGGCATTCCCATTTCTCGCAAGTTGTAACTTGTTACATCCTAAAAAGTTTTCAAATAACTTTATTGTCATCCCCAAAGATGAGGCAGAAGCTGGCAAACTGCCAATTCTAGGCAGCAGCATGCCCCTGGGTCAATGCTCCTTGGGGGGCTGAGGTGCAGAAAGCTGGTACTGCTCCACCATCCCGCCAGGCACTAGGGGTGTGGCAGACCCCAGAATGGCACTGGCTCCCTTGGGACCTTGAGTGAACAGGACTAAGTGCCTGAGCTGACTGCAGGCTAATAACTCTGCAGTAGTTTCATGGGTCCTCACCAGCTGCCGCGCTGCTCATAGAGACCTCCATGGCCCGTGCAGCCCAGGAAGAATTTGCTTAAGGCCTGAGCTCAGGGCTCTCACCCGCAAGGCTCAGCCTCCAACGCCTTTGATGAAAGCAGGGATGCAGTGTGATTCTGCATTGCAAAGTAGTTTGGACACCTCCTGCCCCTGTGTCAGGCAGCGCTGCTGAGAACTTTGAGAACCACATCAGCCTTTGAGATGGACAGACCGGCAGAGACACCTGACCTGACTCCAGGAAAACAGGTGTGGGAAGGGTGTTGCCAAGCAAAGGACCTTCCACCGGCCACAGGTTGGGGAGAATAAACACAGGTCCCTAAAAACAAACACCCACTTAGGTTAGAAATTCCAGGAAAACAGGTGAAGGAAGGCAGCCATCTACATGTTGGTAGCGGGCAGGCATTGGCACAGAGGCGTGCAGAAGACCCCAAACACAACAGGACTCTTAGCTATGGGAATTGTACAACTTGGCCAGGTTTCTTAGCACAATGGATGTTACATAGAACAGCAACAGTTTCGTTTGGTGGGGATGGGGGTGGGGGTGAGGGCCCACCCAGCTGTGCTCAAGGATTACTAGGGATCACCCCTTCCAGGTTGGCCAGACTAGATGGGATGCAGGGGTTAAACCCGGGAGGGCTACATGCAAGGCAAATACCCTACCTGCTGTACTATCTCTCCAACCCCTTGTTGGGTAGAATTTGAAACACAGAGTGCCTGGGATTACTTGAGGCCAATGACACAAGCTAAGCCACACAGGAAGGAACGTGTGAACAGAACGAGAGGGAAGAGGCAGCGCTCGGCATGGCCCCGGACTGGGCTGGAGGAGGGATCTGATGGGAACAGCCCACTGCCAACTACATCAACTTCCTCTCTGCTCCCGTTCCCGTCTCTGGAGCTGAACCGTCGAACTTTGCAGCTCTTTTTCCCTGGCTCACGTTTGAACTCTGCACGCCCCACTTAGAAATCCCGCTGAAACGTGTTTGAAACAACGGTTCGCCCGACCCTGGACATCAGCCGGGAAGGTCAATGGTCCCCAAGACAGTAAACAAGCCAAGTGAGATTGCGGGCAGAGGTGCAGGGAGGAGGCTGGGGGTGAGTGCAGAGAGGGCCACACGCCTGCTGAGACTGGGCACTGAGGACAAAAGGGCTGTGTGGAGATCTCAGCTGAGAGCCACCCGGCTTCAGAGGACACTGCTTGGAGGAAGTGATGGAGGAAGCAGTCCCAGGAGCCCACGGCAGCCAGCAGTCACCAGGCGTTGTGGAGAACACGCAGAAGGATTTGGCCTCTGAAGTGAGAACTGCTTGCGGGTGAAAAACTTAGCCTGTGGCCCGTCTGCCTGATGGAGCTGAAAATCAGGCCAGGAAAATCAAACCATCTCCTGAGGCAGGGCTGCGTCTCAGAACCCGTGGATAGGGTGTTTGTCTTCCACACAGCAGACCCAGGCTCTATCTTTGGCACCCAGTGTGGGCCTCTGAGCCCATCAGGGGTGACCCTTGAACACAAAGCCAGGAGTTAAGTCCTGAGAACCACTGAGTGTGTGCCTAAAACAACTGTAGCACTGTAGTACTGTCCTCCTGTTGTTTGTTGATTGACTCGAGCAGGCACCAGTAATGTCTCTATTGTGAGACTTGTTGTTACTGTTATTGGCATATCCAATGTCATGGATAGCTTGGCAGGCTTTGCTGTGTGGGCGAGATACTCTTGGTAGCTTGCCGGGCTCTCCGAGAGGGGCGGAGGAATCGAACCCGGGTTGGCCGCGTGCAAGGCAAACACCCTACCTGCTGTGCTATCACTCCAGCCCAAAACAACACAAAAATAAGTACGGGAGGAGGAGGAGGTTGAGGCATTTGCCTTGTATGCAGCGTCTATGCAGTTAGAACCCCAGCACCTTCCAGGTACCTCCAGGAGTGATCCTTAAGCAACAGGAACTAGGAAGAAGCCCTGAGCACAGCCTGGTGTGGCCTCACTCCCCACGGCCCTAGTTTTCTGGAACCAGAGAATGACTTAAAGGGTTGCGTGCACACTTTCTATGCGGGAACCCTAGGTTTGATCATCATACAGTCCCCCAAGAACTTCAGCTCCCCTGCTCACAATTTTTTTTTATTTAAATTTTTCTTCCCTGGCCTATCTCCCTTCAGTCTGTCTTTAAGGATATAAAATATATATATATATATATATATATATGATTTTACAATTCATTTTTTTTGTTTTGGGGCCACACCTAGCAGTGCTCAGAGCTGACTCCGGATTCTGTGCTCAGGGATAACTCCTGGCAGGCTCAGAGGACCTTCTGGGGTGCCAGGGATGAGACCCAGGTTGACCACATGCAAGAAGAAGAAAGCCCGGAAGGGAAATGACCATAATGAGATGTCCCAGCAGGTCTGGCACTTGCCTTGTGTGTCTCCTATCGGGGTTCAATCCCCCGGATTTACTCTTGAGCACACAAAACCACAAGACAAATGGAGCGCAAACTCATTCTCGTTCCCTACCTAAAAATAGTTGACCAGTCAGATACTTTCATGGGAGCCTTAGAAAGATGACTCTGGAGGCCTGTGTTGGACATGCCCGGCGCCTCATTTCACGGTGCCAGCCATCTGGCCGCCATGTGACAGAGAACACTACTGCCAGGATGCCAGCACGGCTTGCTCCGACAGCAGGGCGACCATGGGCCCAGACACCGCTCGCAGGCCGTGCCCGCTGCCACCAGGCACCAGGAAGAGGGAAGAGCCGGGGCCGAGCCTCGAACACCTGCGTGGGGGGAAGAATCCAGCATGGGCTCCCTCTGTCCCCCACCCAGGAGACGCTGGTGTCGTAGCAAGAGAGCAAGGGCAAGGCCAGCAGATGCATCTCGCCCCAGCTCATGCAGCCATGTTCCGGCCAGAAGTTGGGGCAGCGTCCTTGCTGTTCTCGTTTGTTCCCGCATGCCATCCCGACAGGCGTGGAAAAGGAAAAGGGATATTTCTGGGGGCTCCGTTTGGGCTCCTTTGTCTCATGTGGCTCTGGGCTGCAAGAATCTGGCTTGCTGCGCGTGGTCCACCTTCAGCTCTCATTCTTATTACTCTGCATCCTCAGTTAAGTCTGCGCTGCAGGTGTGACCCCTTTAAGGCAGACCGCAGGCCTAGGGGGGCCCCATGGCTTCCATTAAAGAACCAACCTCCCCCCGCTTCCTGGGTAGGAAGGAAGAATTGCCAGATGAGACTTCAGCAACTGACCTCTTCACACACACACAACAATTTACATTTGAAGAATGAAAAGTACAGCAAGCAGGTAAGGCGTTGGCCTTGCATGAGGGAATGACCCAAGTTCGATCTCCGGCATCCCATATGCCCGCCCCCCCCCCCCCGCCCCGCCCTGCCTCCACCCTTTGGCAGGAATGAGCCTGGAGTACAGAACCCAGAACACTGCTGGCTGTGACCCACAAGCAGAAAATTAATACAATAAGATGCATTTGTACTCCAGTTACACTGGTTCTGGTTAGTCTCTAAGTTGTAAAACCTGGGGCCGGAGTGATAGCACAGCAGGTAGGGCATTTGCCTTGCATGTGGTCAACCTGGGTTCAATCCCTGGCACTCTAGAGAGTCCTCTGAGCCTGCCAGGAGTGGTCCTTGAGCACAGAGTCAGGAGTCAGCTCTGAGTACCATCAGGTTTGGCCCCCAAACAAACAAAACAATTAATTGTAAAATTATATATATATATATTATATCCTTAAAGACAGACATGAAGGGAGTGTTAGGCCAGGGAAGAAAAATTTAAATTAAAAAAAATTGTGAGCAGGGGAGCAGAAGTTCTTGGGGACTGTGTGATGATCAAACCTAGGGTTCCCGCATAGAAAGTGTGCACGCAGCCCCTTGAGTCATTCTCTGGTTCCAGAAAACTAGGGCCGTGGGGAGTGAGGCCACACCAGGCTGTACTCAGGGCTTCTTCGTAGCACCTGTTACTCAGGGATCACACCTGGAGGTACTTGGAAGATACTGGGGTTCTAACCCGGGTCAGCTGCATACAAGGCAAATGCCTCAACCTCGGTCCAATCTCTTTAATCCCTCCGAAAACCTTTTACATGAAGGGTCCCTGATGAGTTTAGGATTCTGAGCAAAAAGAGGGAGGCATTGGCCCATGGGCATGACAGCTCCTAGCTGCCTCTGGTCTCTTGAGCACGTGGAAGGAAGCAAGGAAAACGGCTGAGCTAGCCCCAGGCCAAGCTGGTCGGTGCAATGACATCACTAGACATCACTTCCTCTGCTTCAGTTCCCATGTGGCCATTGGGAACCAGAGGACACAGGGCTTCAACCACTGTCACCAGAGGGTCTCAGTGTGTGTGTGTGGGGGGGGGGGGGCAGGTGGGGGTGTCTCTGCATTTTTCCTCCCCATTAGATTCCTGCCATGCTAATCTTCTCTGTATCGTTCCAATTTTAGTATATGTGCTGCCGAAGCGAGCACAGCGGTAGGGCGTTTGCCTTGCACACAGCCAACATGGCCGACCCAAGTTTGATTCCTCCGCCCCTCTCGGAGAGCCCGGCAAGCTATCGAGAGTATCTCGCCCGCATGGCAGAGCCCGGCAAGCTCCCCGTGATGTATTCGACATGCCAAACACAGTAACAACAAAGTCTCCAATGGAGACGTTACTGGGCCCGCTCGAGCAAATCGACTATCAATGGGAGGGCCTTTACCTTTGCCTTTTATTAGATTCCTGCATCCATCCAGGCTTGAGCAACACAGATGTGATGTGAGAGCTGTCGAGAAGGTTCCAGAATGCACATCCTAGAAATTCAGCGGGTTGGGGACAGGGTAAGAATGGTAGGAACAAGGCAGGTCCTACTTGGCTCCTGTGAGTGGACCCTTAGGGTCACCAGTGCCCAGATGCACAGTGGCCTGCCTGGAGGCCCTAAGCATACATGAGAGCCTTAGCAGGAAGTTGACATTTAAATTCCTCAGGGCCCAGAGTCCCCATCGAGGGACTTTAGACGAGAGTGAGGCTAGGCCAGAGGGACACTCCTCGTCACGTTTCCTCCCAGTTCTTGTGCTGGATTCCATCACTTCACAGCCCTGTGCTCCCTGTTGCCCTGCAGAGCCTTTTCCTCGGCGGAGGGGGCATTGCCTGGCCAACCATGCCTCCACTTCCTGCTCTAGCCGGGTCCCCCCATCCTTCTCCCATGCCCTGCTGCAGGTCTCCGCTCCTCGATCCCCCGGGTCAGTTGCTCTTCCTCACCCTGTGCCAGTGACACTACTTTGGGAGTGCAGTTCCGGTTCTCGGACCCACAGCTGGGGTCTCTTCCTGCCTCCCCCTCCCCCCCAGAGGCCCATCTGGGCAAAGCACAAACAGACCCAGGGTGTAAGAGCAGGTGGGAGCAGCCTCTCTCCGTAGGCGCTGGAAGGGTCACCGGCTTTGGTTCAGCTGGTTGTTACTCCCCTGTGAGAACCTTCTAGTATGTTTTTGCTTATCTGGGGGGGGGGGGGGAGGGTGTGCTGAGGGTCACTCCCCATAGTGTAGGGGATAATGGCACCACAGGACCGGAACCCAGACCTTCCGCATGCAGAGTGGGCGCTCAGCCCATTGAACTTGCTCCCGTAGCCACTAGCTGGTGTCTTAACTAGCAACACCTGTGACACTCAGCCATCAACACACACCAGAAGCCCGGGTCAGAGGTGGTGACCAAGGTGGCATATGTCACAGTCTCGCCTGTTCTCACCTGTGGCCAGGGCAACACTCACGTTTGCGTGTTGGTTGATGGCACGCAATGGGATTTTTTTTATGGGGTTGGGTGGGTAGGTTTGGGGGCTCAAGGCCGTTCCCTGACTCTGTACCCATGAGTGACCTCTCGAGGTGCACATGGGGCCTTATGTGGTGTTAGGGATCTAATGTGGCCGGCATCGCCACGGATTTTGGTCTATTGATGTCAGCTCAGGTGCAATGAGCCCTAAAAAAAAAAAAAAGAAGAAGAAGAAGAAAAAGTCTAGAAGGAAGGGGAAAGAAAAAAAATTCCAATGAAGCAGAACACTGGCTTTGAAAGCATTTAATAAGAAGTTATAATCAAACAAAAATTTTGTTTTTAAAAGAATCATTTACATTCGGTACATAAGCGAGACAGCTGAAAGCTTCCAAAATAGAAACCCAGAGCATATGTCCCCGAAACGCCACATGCTTCTCGATGCAGCCCGTTTGGGGCACAAAACATGGGGATGGTACGGCCACCAGGAACTCAGGGACACGGGGTTTCAGCCACTGCCACCAGAGGGCCTCAGTTAAGGGTGGGTAGGTGGGAGGTGGGGGTGTCTCTGCGTCTTTTCTCCCCATTAGAGCCCTGCTTTCGCCGAGCTCTGAGCAACACAGACAGGATGTAAGAGCTCTTGAGAAGATTCTAGTATGCACGGCCTAACCTAGAAATGCAGCGGGTTGGGGACAGGGTAAGAATGGTAGGAAAAGGACAGGTCCTACCCGGCTCCTGTGAGTGGACCCTTAGGGGTCACCAGTGTCCAGATGCACAGTGGCCTGCCTGTAGGAGGTAGCCTTGGCAGGAAGTTGGAAACTAAATTCTTCAGGGTCCCGCAGGAGTCGCCATCAGAGGGACTTGGACAAGAGTGAGAGTAGGCCAGCAGGGGGCAGCATTTCCCCAGTGAGACAACCCAGAGGCGGCAAACCCAGAGAGGGGTGTGTGTGTGTGTGTGTGTGTGTGTGTGTGTGTGTGTGTGTGTGTTTTAACGAAAGAAGTGCTGTGTGAGAAATAAAAACAGAGGGCTGACAAAGCAAGCATTTGATCAAGTGTGGACTTTTTCTTTCAATCAGTTGCTGCTTGCTATGGCCAAGAATGTGTCTAACTACCTCTGGGATACCTTTTTTTTTTTTGCTTTTTGGATCACACCTGGCGATACACAGGGGTTACTCCTGGCTCTGAACTCAGGAATTACCCCTGGCAGCGCTCAGGGTACCATATGGAATGCTGGGAATAGAACCTGGGTTGGTCACGTGCAAGGCAAATGCCCTACCCTCTGTGCTATTGCTCCAGCCCCCAGGATACCTCTTGATGTCTTCTCCACTGGCTGTAAGAAAATGCTTTCAGAAGTGTCCAACCCGACACATCACTGGGTCATTCTTGTGATTCAGCTGGTCCGACGGTGTAGATACAGCCCTAAATTCATCTGGGCCGCTGGCCGACCTTTGTGTTAGTCTGAGACACAAGGTCTGGGACGGGAATCTGAGACAATGCAGGTGCGTATCTTGAATGCGGCCAACACTGATTTCTTCCCTGGCACCCGGTGGTCCCCTGAGCATGGCCGGATGGAGCCTGAGGTGGGCTGGGTAACCGTCGCAACACAGAACCCAAGCAGCTCTAACTGCATTGAGCCATCTATTGGCCCAGAATCACCGAGAACACTGCTTGGGCGACACCCCTCCCAATTTCTCTTTAATAGACGAAAGAGACACAGACAGACACACAAGACACACATCATACACGTGTATGTCATGCGGCGGACAGCCCCCACCGCTATGGCAACAGGGCGGCCTCTCTTGAAAGATACAGCTCAAGGACCAAAGCAACAGTATAGCAGATAGAGCACTTGCCTTGCACGCGGCCGACCCAGGTTCGATCCCCAGCATCCCACATGGTCCCCTGAGCACCTCCCAGGAGTAAATCCTGAATGCAGAGCCAGGAGTAACCCTGGAGCACTGTGGGATGTGGCCCCCAAACAAAGCAGAAATACAGCCCGGTGTAGTGGTCTCAGGTCTGGCAAGAAGGGGACGAGAAAGTGAAGGTGGGGGGAGAGGGGTTCTCTCTCTGCACCTCTAAGCTGTGCCTGATCAGTTGAGGAGATCTGTTCCTCAAGGATGAGGAGTGCCAGGAGTTACTCGAGATGGTCCTGGAGAACCCACAGCACAGTCGAGGCTCAGGGTCAAGGCCCGGCCACCCCCCACCCCCAGGTCAGGAGAAACAGGACCCTGGCAGCTGAGTCTCCCCAGCGTGTGCCTGGGGGTGATGTGTGACCGTGGCCGGGGGAGGGGGGGTTCAGGCATGCTGCTTGGGTCAGACCTTGTGGCCTAGGCTGGATCCCTAGCGAGGAGGGAGTTGAGATGCATTTCCTCAAGTCTTCAGACTTGCAGATGGCCCTGGAGGGCGCCCACTGGTGCGCACTTCTGGGACTCAGCCTGTGGCTTCAAGGGATGGCCTTCAGCTTGTTTTCTCAAGAGAGGCTAACGTTGTTCTTGCATGAATTTTCTTTAAAATTGCTCAGAGGGGCTGGAGCGATAGCATAGCAGGGAGGGCATTTGCTTTGCACGTGGTCGACCCGGGTTCCACCCCCAGCATCCCCTATGGTTCCCTGAGCATCGCCAGAAGTAATTCTGAGTGGCCCGACTGGCAACGTTCAAGCTGAAATGCTCCACCTTCAGTGCTCTCAGACCCACCCATCTCTCCCCTCCCAGTGACCCCCCCACCCCCGGCGCTATGAGCACCTGCCTGAGTGCATGAGCCAGGAGTAACCCTTGTGCAATGCCAGGTGTGACCCAATGCACTGTAGCACTGTCCTCCTGTTGTTCATCGATTTGCTTGAGCGGGCCCAGTAACGTCTCCATTGTGAGACTTGGTGTTACTGTGTTTGGCATATCGAATACATCATGGGGAGCTGGCCAGGCTTTTGCCGTGTGGGTGGGATACTTTTGTAACTTGCTGGGCTCTCCGAGAGGGGCAGAGGAATCGAACCCGGGTCGGCCGGGTTGGCTGGGTACAAGACAAGCGCCCTACCCGCTGTGCTATCGCTCTAGCCCAGGTGTGACCCAAAAGCAAAAATAAAATAAAATTGCTCAGAGAAAAGCAAGGTGGGGTGTAAGTTGGGAGGAGGCGGAGCTCCTGACACCTGAGGCGAGCTGGTGGGGGGGTCTCAGGAAGTCAGAGCCAAGGAGAAAAGGGGTCCAGGGGTCCCAAGAAGGATTCAGTCCATTTGTCATTCTTCCCCCTGCGCTCCTGACTGGCCATGTGCCCTCGCTGGAAAGAGGTAGAGGGTCTCCCAGGCCCCCGAGAAATGGGAGAGAGGAGGGTTCTGGATCAGCCTGAAGGTTCTTATTTTGGATCCAGGGAAACCCGCCCCCCCCCCCACTCCACTCCCCCTCTGGTCTGGAAGTGGGAGGAGCAGCCAGCCAGTTTTTGGAGGGGGAGCCGTTTCCCGTGCTCCCTGGAATCCTGAAAATGTGCAAAAAAGAGGTGGCATAGCAGGTGATGCTCAGAGATGAGACCTGGAGGAGGCGAGGGTGGGGCCCGGCCCCCACTGCCTGGATCTGTCATGGTTGCCCCAGAGATGCTCCCTCTGGGGGTGGGGGGGGGTGCTGCCACCCCTGACAGGCACCTCTCCAAGTCACACTGCCTGAGCACGCTTTTTCCTCCCCAACCCCAATTGCAGTTTCAGGAAGGAGATTCTGGCCAACGTCCAAGCTGAAATGCTCCACCTTCAGTGCTCTCAGACCCACCCATCTCCCCCTCCCCACCCCCATGAGCGCTTTCCTGCTCTGGGGCCTAGCCACTTGCCCTGGGGACTAAATCCAAGGACTGAGGAACAGGCTGGCTGGGAGTGGGGGGCACGTTAGAAGCTGCATCATTGCCCTCACAAACCAGGGTTCCCTTCAGACGGCAGCAGCGTGGATCTGAGCTCTCTGTGGAACCAGGCAAAGGGGCACGAGGGATTTCAGAGGAGTGAGCAGTTCGGAGCTGTCGCTGTCCACTCCGGGACGTCCGCGTCTGGACCCGCCAGGGGCTCGTTTCCAGCCCATGGAGGCTCAGAGCAAGCCCAGCACCCGGTGCAGCATGGGCACGAAGGTGGTGGTACAGAGCCCCACCGACGTGTAGGTGACGAACTTATAAGGCACCTCAATCTCCAGCCGCCGCCGGGCCTCCTTGTTCCTCGTGACCACCTTGAACCAGGAGAACAGCACTTGCAGCGACAGCCTCTGCACCAGCTGTCGGACCCCGAGGATCAGCACGATGCCCACCGCGAACCTGCCCAGCCCCAACAGCACTTGGTGGGGAGTGAGCGTCAGCACGTTCTCCGTGGTGGGTCCCAGGCCACCGGGGGCGGTGGTGGGCTCCGACACCAGCTGGAAGAAATGGTTGATCCAGAATCCGATGGTGGCGCCGGCCCCGGCAGCCAGGATGGTGGTGGTGTCAGCCCTGGTGGGGCTGTAGAACTCGGACACTGGGTAATTGTAGCTCAGGACAAAGGGCACCACCAGGGCACACACGGGGAACAGGGGGCTGGCCGAGTCCAGGCTGTCCATGAACGTCCAGGCGGGGTAGGTCAGGACGATGAGGACCGTGGTGATGAGAACACCACCTAGCACATCCTGCCGGAAGAAGAGGAGAGAAGAACATGAGCTCGGGGTCACTTGCGCAGCGGGGAGGGTGTTTGCCTCACACACAGCCGACCCGGGTTCCATCCCCGGCATCCCGTATGGTCCCCTGAGCACTGCTAGGAGTAATTCCTGAGTGCAAGAGCCAGGAGTAAACCCTGAGCATCACTGGGTGTGACCCCAAAACCAAAGAGAAAAATAATAAAGACTCTAAGCTGGGGTTGGAGTGATAGCACAGCGGGTAGGGCGTTTGCCTTGCAGGCGGCTGACCTGGATTCGATTCCCAGCATCCCATATGGTCCCCCGAGCACTGCCAGGAGTAATTCCTGAGTGCATGAGCCAGGAGTAGCCCTGTGAAATGCTGGGTATGACCCAAAAAAGCAATATATATATATATATATTCTTTTTCTTTATATATATATATATATATGTGTGTGTGTGTGTGTGTGTGTGTGTGTGTGTGTGTGTGTGTGCTGGATACAGCCAATTTGACCCAAAGCCAATGACTAGTTAGATGGTTTGTTCTGGTTTTGCTGGGGCTACTGGGAATGGAACACAGGACCAGGTATATAGAAGCACATTCAATGAGCCACATCCCCAGCCCCCATGTAGGTATTTCTGCAATTGGCTACAATAAACTTTCTCACTGGGGGTCCTCAGTCTCAGGATATCACCTCCAGCTTGGACACCCTAGAAACGGGAGATGACACTTCAGGAACTACACAATCCTACATATGGGACAGCAAATGGAAAGAGGGAAACAGTGTAGAGATCTCAAGAACAGCCAAGACAAGTCACGTGGCACAGCTCAGAGTCACGGCAGAGAAGCTGCCAGCCAGTTTTGCGAGAGCTGTACCTGAAGCAGTGGGTGAGGGGTTAGAGTGTGGGAGTAGGAAATAAAAGAAGAGAGGGAAGAGCACGTGTGATCAACAGGGACATGTGGAATGATGGAAGAGGAGCTGGAGCAGCAGTACAGCAAGTAGGGTGTTTGCCTTGCATGTAGTTGACCCGGGTTCAATCCCCGGCATCCCATATAGTCCCCCGAGCACAGCCGGGAGTGATTTCTGAGTATAGAGCCAGGAGTAAGCTCTGAGTATTGCTGTGTGTGACCCCCCAAAGCCCAAAGATGAATAAATAAATAAAATTTTTAAAATGTATAAATAAATAAAATGATGGAAGACCAAGGGGCAATGGGAGTTTTAAAAAGCATGGTGAAATAAATAAATAAATAAATAAATAAATAACGGGTCCAAAATGGTAGACTAAATATTCTTCCTGTGGCAATAAATAAATCAATAAAGTAAACCCCAAACTCCTTTCTGTACAAGAAGATAATCAGAATACAAAGTAATCACAGTCTTAGGAATTTAGCCTAAGACAATAATCAGAGATAATCACACAACTGGGCTGCAGCGATAGCACAGTGGGTAGGGCGTTTGCCTTGCACACAGCCAACATGGCCGACCCGAGTTCGATTCCTCCACCCCTCTCGGAGAGCCCGGCAAGCTACCGAGAGTATCTCGCCTGCACGGCAAGGCCTAGCAAGCTCCCTGTGAAGTATTCCATATGCCAAACACAGTAACAAGTCTCAGGATGGAGATGTTACTGGGCCCACTCGAGCAAATCGATGAATAACGGGAGGACTGTGACTGTGACTGTGAATCACACAACTGCTTAAAAGGGAGACTGCACCCTGACCAGCTGGGCCCAATGGTGGCCACACCCACCAGTGCCAGGGAGTCACGCTGGTCACTGGGTCTGTCCAGGGCCTTGCACACAAAAAGCAGAAAGCACAATGCGCTTCACACTCTGAGCCACATCTCTGGTCCCTGGAACTCCTGTTCTTTAGTCTTTACGGAGTCTTGTGCCTGGTGTTGGGAGAGAAGGTCAGTGTGCATGAGGTATACACACACATTATGCCAAATATCAAAATGTGAAGGAATCGAAAACATAGAAATGTTATGGTGCTTGTAAATATGAATTGTAAAATGGTTCATGGTTACAATTCTGCGTGTAAATAAACACCTGTGCCTTTTATTCAAAACAAACAAACAAACAAACGTTGCTCCAAGGTTTACCTATAGGATGATTCTTGCTGGTTTATTTTAGCTTAAAGCAATTCACTGGAAAAAGTGGCCCCTGGGATACTAGGGAGACATAGTACAGGGGTTAAGGTGCTTTGCCTGGGGCCAACCCAAATTCAATTCGCAGCACTATCTGTGGTCTCCTGAGCAGCACAGGCTAGGGTCAAAAACAAAAACAAGAACAAAAAAAAAGAAAGGGAAAACAAAGTGTGTGTGTGTGTGTGTGTGTGTGTGTGTGTGTGTGTGAGCGGCGGGGTGGTGGTAGGGGGAATGGTAACACATGGTTCAGACAAATATTTAAAAATAAAACAAAATAAAAAACTTCAACAATAAAGAACAGAGCATACGTCCTACACAAGAATCTGGAATGATCAGAGCTAGTATTTACCACAAAATAAGATGGAAATCCACATGCTTTCCTATTTACTATAGCTTGAACATAATCCACTTGAAAAGATACATTTCTGGGGCCAGAGCCATAGTACAGCAGGTAGGGCCTTGCACAGGGCCGACCTGAGTTTGATTTGATCCCCAGCATCCCATATGGTCCCCCAAACACTGCCAGGAAAAATTCCTGATTACAGAGCCAGGAGTAACCTCTTAGTATCCCATATGGTCCCCCAAGCACCTTTAGGAGTGATTCCTGAGTGCAGAGTCAGGAGTAACCCCTGAACATCGCTGGGTGTGACCCCCCCCAAAAAAAAGAACAGATACATTTCTGTCACCTCAGTTACCAGGGCTTTTTAAATAACCACAAGTGATTACTCCAGGGCCAGTGCTCTAGTTCAGAGGGGCAGAGCATTGCCTGGCGTGGGCAAAGCCCTGAGTCTGAGCTCGAGCACAGCATGACATTCTGAGTACTGTGGACTATGGCCCCCTCCAAAACAATTCTTTTAAAATAAGATACATATATGAAGAGGAAGACAAACTTGACATAAAGAATGATCCTCTTTTTGGCCACAACCATCACGATCAGGGCTTACTCCTGGCTCTGTGATTTGGGAATCACTCCTGTGGGCGCTCAGGAGACCATCGATGGTACCGGATATGGTACTGGGGTTGGCCAACTGCAAGGCAAAGGTCCGGCCCGCTGTACTATCACTCCAACCCCAGAATGATCCTAATTTTATAAAGACACATACTTTCATGCGTGGGAAAGGTATAGAAGGAATCTGGGCTCAAATACTTATTTTTTTTTTAAATAATTACAAATAAGAAGTACCTGATTCATGCTTTGAGTGTTTTTTAAATCTTCTGCAGTGAATGTAGGGTGTTTGCCTTGCGTGCGGCCAACACAGCTAACCTGGGTTCGATTCCTCCACCCCTCTCAGAGAGCCCGGCAAGCTATCGAGAGCATCTCGCCTGTACGGCAAAGCCTGACAAGCTTCCCGTGCCAAACACAGTAACAACACAGTAACAAACACAGTAACGACACAGTGCCAAATACAGTAACAACAAGTCTCACAATGGAGACATTATTGGGTCCGATCGAATAAATTGATGAACAATGGGAGGACAGTGCTACAGTGCTACAGTAATAAAAATATAATCGAGGCTAACAAATCAGCATGTTAAAATTGGGATGTTCGAAAATTGATGAAAATAGGAATCATGAGCTGCTCCTTTTAAGATTTCCTGTCAAGCCAAAATAATGAAATGTCCCCTAAGAATCTATGATGCTCCACATACCAGTGCTCCACGGTGCACATATCAGTTACACTTTTAAAGGCACATGGGCTCTATTGCCATTGTTACTCTACAGACTGCACTGAGTGAAACAGAAAACCTTTGACTCAATTTCTCATCCCAGGTTTAAGCAAAGCCTTTGAAACTTGTTGGAAAAAAAAAAAATCATCATCTCAAACTAACATTTTCCAAAGCTGAAAAGCAGACAGATCTAAATCCTTTTATCTATGGACCTACTTTCATTCTTCATTCCAAAAATTTAGTATCCCCATAAAAGCTTGAGCTCTATTCTATCCCATTACGAAAGACAATAATAAAGGCAGGCAACTGAAAGTCCTTAGAAAGAAATGAAGAGAGTTATCCCGAGCTTCAGAACAAGTTCCAGCGACCACCTTTACAAATATCGAAGTATTGATTATTCTTAGCCAAACATGCCTCCTGGTAAACATCTGTAGCTATTCCTAACCCAGAGAACTCCCAGCACTGGTGAATCTTAGCCCTGCATCTCATTCCAGTATGCAGTTTCCTGTGGCCAATTTACATTCTATCTCCAACATCTTCCCTGAAGAATGCTATTGAGGGGACCAGCACAGCACAAGGTTAGCTAGCTAGAAAGAAGGGGTGAGAACGACCCCATTCATTCGATTGTTAGGAAAGAATGCATTCAGATCTTGGAACTATTGATGCCCGAGGACCCTATGATGCTGGCATAGGCCCCTCTACCAGGCTCCCACCCCTGCCCCTGCTGAGAATGGGCAGGGCCTGCACTGCCCTTGCTGCCTTCACCAAGGAAGTTGCAGTCTGGAGCTGAGTCAAAGGCGACACCCACTGCATTGTAGACACAGAGAATTTCTCTGAATTGCCAGCTGACCCTGACACACAAACTGAAGACCAGGTCCCCTCCTCTTCCCTCAATTCCCACCCCCCCACCTCTGAGGGAATTCCAGACAATCATTTTCATCGAGGCTTCCCAGTTAACACACTCACGTGACTTCTTTCTTTTTTTTTTTTTTCTCCATGCTAGCTCACAATTTATTCAATCGGGCAGATGAGACAGTCACAGAAGCATAGTGGCAAGTGGGGGCCAGCTCAGTTCATGAATATGAATCTAGATGATTCCAGGGAAAACCCTATGTGTAATGTGATTAGCATCTGTATAGGGGACAAGGAGTGAAGGCATACAATAAAAAAATATTAGCTTCCCATTGAAGCACACCAAGGGGCCACTTGGGGTCCATCAAAAGCAGGGGGCAGGTCTGCTCTTGGGGTGAGTCCACATCACAGAATCTTCCCAAACTTGTGGCCCCTTCATATGGGGTGTGCATTGACAGCTGCATTTCTATATCCCAAGTGTTCTCAGGCATGGACATTAAAAAAAAAAAAAAATATATATATATATATAAAGGCCCTCCCGTTGATCGTCGATTTGCTCGAGCGGGCCCAGTAACGTCTCCATTGGAGACTTTGTTGTTACTGTGTTTGGCATATCGAATACTCTCGGTAGCTTGCCGGGCTCTCTGAGAGGGGCGGAGGAACCGATATATATATATATATATATATATATATATATATATATATAGTAGCACTATAGCACTGTCCTCCAGTTGTTCATTGATTTGCTCAAGCAGGCACTAAGTAATGTCTCCATTGTGAAATTTGTTGTTACTGTTTTTGGCATATTGAATATGCCATGGGGAGCTTGCCAGGCTCTGCAGTGCGGGCAGTCCTGAGAGGAACAGAGGAATCGAACACAGGTTGGTCATGTGCAAGGCAAATGCCCTACCCACTGTGGTATCATTCCAGCCCATATACGATTTGCTCGAGCAGGCCCAGTAACGTCTCCATAGTGAGACTTCTTGTTACTGTGTTTGGCATATCGAATGGGTAGCTTGCCAGGCTTTGCCGTGCAGGCGAGATACTCTCGGTAGCTTGCCGGGCTCTCCGAGAGGGGCGGAGGAATCGAACTCGGGTCGGCCATGTTGGCCGCTTGTAAGGCAAACTCCCTACCGCTGTGCTATCACTCCAGCATATATATATATATATATATATATATATATATTTCACTGTCACTGTCCTCCCATTGTTCATCGATTTGCTTGAGCGGGCCCAGTAATGTCTCCACTGTGACAATTGTTACTATGTTTGGCATATTGAAGAATATGTCACGGGTAGCTTGCCAGGCTTTGCCATGCGGGCGGGATACTCTCGGTAGCTTACTGTGCTCCCTAAGAGGGACAGAGGACTAGAACCCAGGTCGACCATGTGCAAGGCAAATGCCCCACCCACTGTGCTATCACTCTAGCCCATATATATATATATATATATATATATATATATATACATATATATGTGTGTGTGTATACACACATACATATATATATTCCATATATATAAATATATATATATTTAAATTGAATCATGGTGAGATACATTTACAGAGCTTTAGTGCTTGGGTTTCAGTCATACAACATACCAATCCCATCCCTCCATCAGTGTTAACTTCCCACCACCAATATCCTTGGTATTCCTCCAGCCGCCCCACCTCCCCCAGCCGGCACCCAGCCTTCTCTTTTGTCTCTGTCTTCTCTACTTTCGGGCACTATGGTTTGAAATACAGACACTGAGAGGCCATCGTGCTTGGTCTTTTGCCCACGTTCAACTCACATCTCCCATGCAAAGTAACATAGGATGACTACACTCATTTGTCCATTTCAGTGCCTCCACCTCCACACCCAACCCCACCCAAAAGCTTCTACTAAGAACCAGTTCTCCAGGAATGGGGCAAAGGTCATCCAAGAATTAGCAAAGGAGAGGTATTTAGTTCAACTGACTGCGACGGACTTTCATCTGGTAGACAGGCAAATCATTTCTGTGTAGTAGAAATGATACTTCGTCACTAAAGTTTGCCTCTGTGTTCAGTGGTCAGCTTCCTATTTAACCAAGAAAACTTAATGGAATCCATCTCTACTAAATTGTCTTCTAATTCTTCTTTTTTCTGTTTGGTTTTGCTCATTGTTCACACCCAGTGGTGCTCAAGGATCAGGGGGATTAGGGGGCCATATGCAGTGCATGAGGATTGAACCAGGGTCAGCCACACACCAAGCAAGCAGTTGACCTGCTGCACTATCTCTCTGGCTCTAAATCTTTAGAGTTTACTGGTTCCTCATTAATTCATCAGTTAAGTGAATTCTTGGACATATTCATTGTGCAATTGCACAAGAGTTAGTGTTTTCCCACTTTAAAATTATATTCTAGGTTTTAGTACGTTGCTTTCTGGTTTACCATGGACATGCTTCTCATGTACAGACCCTGCGGTGGTGAAACCAAATGAAAAATTATTCTCTAACAAGTAATTATTTCATGATTCTTTAGTCTCTCTTGAATTGAATATGCCTATTCCTTTATTTATTTTTTTTTAATTTATTTATTTATTGAATCACTGTGGGAAAGGTTACAAAGCTTTCAGGTTTAGGTCTCAGTCATGCAAATATCAAACACATTTCCCTTTACCAATACTTATATTTTACCATGAAGAACCCCAATAAAACCCTACCCCCCACCCCTCCCAGTCCCTGTGAGGCAGATGAATTCTAGTTAACACTCTATCTGCTTTGATTAGATTCATTGTTTCATTAAAAGATTCACCACTATTATTTAGAGTTTACCATCCCCCCCCCCCCAAATCAGACATGCTCAAAAAGCATTGTGAAGTGATTTGCTTTCTACAGCTGGGTTCAAGAATTAAATGTTGGTTTTGGATTTCTGCTATTTTACTTATTGACCCTGGAAGTATTTCTACTGAAAGTCAGATAGTTAAGAAATTGGTTACTGTGCTCTGGAGTCGTGGCCGTGCTGGAGAGCCGCTCTTGGGGGGCAACTGGTGGCCTCGGTAGGGCGTGAAGGGCGGACCGAAACGCCCCCCTTCCCATGAGGTTTTAGTCACCCCCACACCCCCGGCTCATACCTGCTGTTCACAAGGCTCCCATGCGGCCGCTATCTTTCTTTCCAGAGGGAGGAGGGTGGAAGGGAGCAACACCCTTTCCCCTCCGGGCAGACATGATGTATGCCTATTCCTTTAAAAGATCATTATTTTTTGGGGGGGGGCTGGAGTGATGGCACAGCGGGTAGGGTGTTTGCCTTGCATGTGGCTGACCTGGGTTGGATTCCCAGCATCCCATATGGTCCCCTGAGCACCGCCAGGAGTGATTCCTGAATGCAGAGCCAGGAGTAATCCTTGTGCATCGCCGGGTGTGATCCAAAAAGCAAAAAAAAAAAAAAACTAAAAAAAAATTTAAAAAAAAAGATCATTATTCTTTTTTTACCTTGTTTTCCTTTGCATATTCTCTCCCCTATTTGGGCACACGGGCATACCTGGCAGTGCTCAGGGACTAGTTCTAGCTTTGTGCTTGGGGGTTGCTCCCAGGGATGCTGTGGAGACCATAAGATACCAGGGATAGAACCTGGGTTTTCCACATGCAACAGGAGTGAGTGCTTAGCTCTTTAAGCTGCCTATTCAGCTCCCTTTTATTTTATTTCTCTATAATGGGGGTCAAACTCTGCATCACGGGATGCAGAGTCACTAACAACAGCTCTGATAGACCTGATGATTCGGTGCTTAAGTTTGGTGATTCAATGTGTGGGGGATGGCCCCCTGAGCACCAGCAGGAGTAATTCCTGAGTGCAGAGCCAGGAGTCACCCCTGAGCATCACAGGGTATGTCCCACAAAAAGCCAAAATTAAAAAAAAAAAAGCTAGGCATGTGCTCTACCACTTGAACTATCTCCCCAGATCCGAATAGTCTATAAATTGCACTAGTTTGATAAAGTCAATAAGGTCAGTATTTTTATGTCTTAATGTGATGCTTGGTATTACTGCTTTCTTTCAGTAGCATCGGTAGTAACTAGAAGGAGATTCGAGCATATTGTCTACCTCGATGTACTCTGGGAAATAATCGCTTGTCTTGGCATCAGAGAATCTAACAAGTCCAAACAGTAGAGCTTCAGGAGACAGACAAAATTTCCCCACCTATAATTCACATTAATATGAACAGCCCTGACAACAGTGAATCACAGGGCTTGGCAGGTCAACAGGATTATGACATTAGATCAAACAAGCTTCCAGGCAGGTTGTAACATCTTTTTTGACAACTCCTAAGTAGCTTGCAAGAATGACAAGTCCCGGGAAGGGCAATGTGCTAGTAGACACAAAAGATGCTGTCAAACATTTCAGTGATTTCTCTCAAGTCTGGGTGGGCAGAGGGGCCTCTGAGCAGCGAGAGAACAGAAAAAAGTCATGTTCCAGGACTGTCCTTATTGAACAGGCCCGTGCAGGTTGCAGGGCAATCAACTGTCATTGTTCTCTTATGTGCTGGGATGTGTGGGCAGGGACCGGATCAGAGCTTCTCAACTTGAATCTCACCTTCGAATTTTGCTGGGAAGTGTGCGAAAACGCAGGTTTTGTTTCAGAAACTGGAAATAGGGCCCAAGAGTCTGCATTTCTTTTGCGGGGGATGGGGAAGGGAGAATTAAGTTGTACCTGGCAGTGCTCAGGACTTAAGTCCTGTCTCTGTGCTCAGGGATCACTTTTGGTGGTGCTCAGGAGACCGTATAAGCTACCTGGAATCAAACTTGGATCAGTCACGTGCAAGGATGTATTATCTCTTCAGTCTCTGAGAATTCATCTCTAACAACTTTTCTGGTGGTGCAGATCAGGAATCCCATCCCAAACACGAAGGCTGAATCAAGCAAGCCAATAATGCCCCTCAGGGTGTCTGCTGTAGGTCAGAGTTTTCACTGTGGTTTTGAAACAAGCATAAAGGATTAAGATCTTCTGAGTTGCCCTAGTTCCATACTTGAAACAGGTACCATACTTTTGAAAATTCTAAAGCGATATATTCCGACACTGACATATTTGTGCGCAAAGAGCTTCAAAAAGAGAAATATTTGTTGGGGCCAGGATTGCAGCTCAGTGTCAAATTGCCCTTTTCACAAACGTGATGGACTGGGTTCAATTCCCGGTACCAAAGAACAGTTTGCTTCAAGAGAGAAATCTGATGATTCCTGCTAGAGTTGGCTACAGGAGGGCTCACATTGAAAGAAACAGTATGTTTGCCTTAGGACTTTGTCACTGATCCTGCAGAATGCTCTTGTGAACCCTGAGTTCTGCTTCTATGCCCCCTCCGAAAACCCCACTAAAAATTTGAAAGGCCCCATGGGAACACATTGCAGCCTGTTTATAATAAGAGGTCAAGATTACTGAGAATTAAAAAAACTATCAGTCTTGCTTTTGCCAACTGTTGAGTGTGACATCTGATACGGCTCTCTGATGAGGCTTGACAGCATGTGACAATTGATTACTACTTCCTTGTCATTTATAATGTAGGGGTGAGAAGAACAAACTGTGGAATTATTATATATATATATATTTGTCTTATTTTTGGGTCACACCTGGCGATGCTCAGGGGTTACTCCTGTTGCTACACTCAGGAATCATTCCAGGTGGTGCTCAGGGGACCATATGAAATGCCGGGGCTCGACCCTAGGCCAGCCACCTGCAAGGCAAGCACGTTACCTGCTGTGCTATCTCACTAGCCCATACGGAACTATTATAAATGAGACGGATGATGCAGTCAGTAGGGCTTAATGGATTTTTGGGTTTTACAAATGTGCTGAAGGCTCAGAGTTATGGGAACCGACCTTGGCACATGTTGTGAAATTTTGCAAATCAATGGTTTGCAAGTTTTAAAGTTGCATGTGCCATGAATCTTGGCACATGAAATAGGTTTATGGAGGTTTCAGGGGGTTAAAAATAAAAACAAAAGAGCACTTACAGGAAGCTCTGTGTGCGTTTACAAATATGCTTCACAATGTGTTGATTTAACTTTTCCAAGTGACAGCATAGAGGGGATGTTCCCATAAACAAACATAAAAAAATCTTAGTAGTGTTCTGAGATTAAAATGAAGTGGCAGGAGGGAAATTGGAGACACTGGTGGCGGGAAATGGACACTGGTGGAGGGATGAGGGTTGGAACACTGCATGACTGAAACCCAGCCATAAACAACTTTGTAACTGTGTCTCACAGTGGTTCAGTAATTAAAAAAATAATAATAACAGACATGCAAGAAAAAAATTTAAAAAAAATAAGTCTGGGTCATTAGTGGATTGCAAGCACGTAGGAAGCAATTCAGGACTTCCCTACATCTGGCAATGGAGCACCAATTAGTGATCATCGGGTCACCAGCTGGACCCACATGGGTCATGAGACCAGATTCAGGCAGCTTTCTTGCTGTGGTGGAACCGACACCCCACTTGTCTGTTTGTGGGGAACTAGGTAACGCAATATCTCTCCACAGGCAATTTGGTCTCATTGAACTCTCCCAATCCTTTCAAATGAATTTCTCATTTTCAAACAGCACCACAGAAAAGGGATGGATGGATATTAATTCTGCAGAGAACTTGGTCCCCCTTTTTCAATCAAATTTGGGATGACTAATGGGAATTTTGCAAATCAATGGTTTGCAAGTTTTAAAGTTGATTTCCAAACAATGAAAGGACAAAAGACCTAAGCTCTTTGAAACCCTGTATTTGTTTTACTGCTGAACTCCACATTAAGTGTTGGTCTACTGGGGTGGGAGAGGGGATTAAAAAGCACTAGAGAGAAATTGTAAGAATTTTTGAGTACCCAGCTGATGTACTCTTTCTTCAAGTGAATTCACAGTAAAATCTAAAATCTTCCTTTTTTTCTAAGAAATCCTTATACAAATAATAGTTTTGCACAAATAATTCAATTTTTTTGAATAATTCATTTATTCTATAGATGTGCTTTTATTCTCAAATGGTCCTTGTATACCAGGAAAAACACCAGGGTAAAGGAAAATATAAAACACAGTCTCTATCCATTACACAAGAATAGCTGTATTTTTTGTTTGCTTGGGTTTGGGTTTTTTTTTTCCTTTTTGTGGTCACACCCATGACCCGTGACCTTACTCCTGGCTCTGCATTCAGGAATCACTCCTGGTGGTGCTTGAGGGATCATATGGGATGCCAGGGATCGAACCCGGGGTTGACCACATGCAAGGCAAACGCCTGCCCTGCTGTACTATTGCTTTGGCCCCAAATAGTTGTATTGTTTTTGTCACAACAACTCAACTCACTCTTTTTTTTTCTTTTTTTGCTTTTTGGGTCACACCCGGCAATGCATAGGGGTCACT
The DNA here is from genome assembly GCF_029834395.1 of Sorex fumeus. Taxonomy (NCBI): domain Eukaryota; kingdom Metazoa; phylum Chordata; class Mammalia; order Eulipotyphla; family Soricidae; genus Sorex; species Sorex fumeus. The sequence continues at coordinate 41,713,801 of NW_026606071.1, read as the reverse complement.
CCTGGCTCTGTATTCAGGAATTACTCCTGGCTATGCTCAGGGGACCATATGGGATGCTGGGAATCGAACCTGGGATGGCTGGGTGCAAGGCAAATGCCCTACCCACTGTGCTATCGCTCCAGCCCCTCAGCTCACTCTTAATACTTTCAGAGCCAACTCCCCCAGCCAAATACAATTTTGCAACCAAAGACAACATCCATTTAAGCTATTCTACAACCCACCCTCTTTTCATTGACAATGCATTTCATATCCATCTTTTCCTGATAACAAAACCACATCATTTTAGTTCTGTATTTCATTAATTTCAATGGAAATACAACCTCTAACTTAATTAGTTCTGTCGGGGGAGGCATTTAGTAGACTCTCACCATGCATCTTGGAGGGAGAGTGAGAACTATTCTTCAAAGTAGGGATTCTGAAGGCAACTACTTGATTTTACGTGCCAGTTCAGTCTCACAAACCCTTTGGTCAAACCATTTCATTTCTTTATGCCTCTGCTGTAACAGTGGAAGAATAGCTCCCCACTACTTGGGTTCCTGTTAGCCACCCTGCAGGGTGATTAATGCAGGTGAAGTACCTGGACTGTATCCAGCTGATCATAAATACTCTTGGTATATTGGTAAGTGTAAAGTATGAGATGTTGTGTGGCCACAAATGCAGCTGTGCAACACCCAAAATTTGATACCCAGCAATAGTATCCTTCAAAAAACAAAAGTGGAATGAAGACATTTCTATAAAACCAAGATGGAGAACTCATGTTTTCAGCAGAAGTCAGGCTAAAAGAAACCCTAAGTTGAATAATTTAGGCAGAAGAAATGAGATGGAAGAACAGACAAGCATTGAGAATTGATGGACTGCATAAAAATATAAAGCAGGAAGATTTTTCTGAGGAGGAGGGATGGGGAAATTATAATGGGGGATACCGGGACATTGGGGCAGTGGTGGAGGGAAGTGGACACTCAGGGGAGGACATGGTTCTGGATTGTGTTATGCATGAAAAACTACCTTTAATAGTATCATAAACCATGGCATTTAAAATTTTAGAAAACATTTAAGAAACAAAAATAGATTAAATATTTTATTTAAAAGACAAAAAATATAATAAATGAACCTAAGAGATTACAAACTGTAAAACAATAAAAATACGGAGCTTTTTGGAAAGCCAGGTATGAGCCTTTGTGATGGGGCGACTAAAACCTTCATGGGAAGGGGGGCGTTTCCGGCTTGTCCTTCACGCCCTACCGAGGTCACGAGTTGCCCCCCATGAGCAGCTCTCCGGCATGGCCATGGCTCCAGAGCCACAGAAACCAATCTCATAATTATCTGACTCTCGGCAGAAATACTTCCAGGCCTAATAAGTAAAATATCAGAAATCCAACATCATTTGGTTCTTGTAACCAGCTATAGAAAACAAATTATTTCAAAATGCCTTTTCAGCAGGTCTGATTTAGGGGTGTAAACTCTAAATAATAATGGTGCATCTTTTGTCGAAACAGTGAATCTAATCAAAGTAGATAGAGTGTTAACTAGAATTCATCTGCCTCACAGGCATTGGGAAGGTTGGGAGGGGGGGTATATTGGGGTTCTTGGTGGTGAAAAATAAGTACTGGTGAAGGGAAATGTGTTTGATGATTGCATGACCGAGACTTAAACCTGAAAGCTTTGTAACTTTTCCCACAGTAATTCAATAAATAAATAAAAACAATAAAAATAACTTTCTGGGCCCAGAACAATAGTATAGGGGGTAGAGTGTTTGCCTTGCAGGTGTCCAACCCAGGTTTGATTCCTGGCACCACATACAGATATAGACCCCAAGCCGCACCAGGAGTGATCCCTGAGCACAGATCCAGGAGTAAATCCAGAGCACTGCCGAGTGTGGCCCCAAACCAAACAAAAAACTTGCTGATGTTGATATAATTAAACTTTTAAAAATAACCAACTTTTCTCAGAAAGTTATAGAGGCAGTCATTTGTATTTGGCTCTTATAAATTAAGGATGTATGTTGTAATGACGTGGATAGCTGTTAATAAGGCTTAGAATATGCTAATAGAGGAAAAATAGAAAAGTTAAAATACTTGATTGAGACAAAGACAATAAAAAGATAAGAAGATCAGGCAGGGCTGGGGTGTGCGCTCTGGCATGGCACGGTCCCCGGATGACCACCAGGAGCGACCCCCGCATGCTGCCGGGTTTGACCCAGAAACAAACAGAAATTTTAAAGATTCAATGAGTTAACAATGAATAATGTGGTGAACTGAAGCCCAAATATATCACATTATAATATGTCGTAATAGACAACACCAATTAAAAGATAATTAAAGGTCAAACTCAATTTAGAAATAAAATCTAACCGTATCTGGTAAAAACACAATGCAAATGGAAAAATAGAGAAGTCAAAAGTGAAAGAGTGGAATATGCTTTGTAAATGTTAACCAAAAGAAAGTTGGTACACCCATAGTAATATTAGAGACAGTAGAAGTTAAGACAAGAAGAATTACTAAAGACTAGGAAGGACATTTCATAATGATTAAAGGGTCACTTAACCAGAAGTACAATGATTTAAAATCTCTTTGTCCCAAGTAGCATGGTTTCAAAGTACCTTAAATTACATGCATGAAAAAAAATCACTGAACTAAGAGATGAAATAGACAAATCAATAATAATAGTACTGGGATATTTTTATATCCCAGCAAACAGAAAAAAAAGTCTGACAAGGACAGAAAAAGTTGTAAAGTAAGTTTAAAAATTGACAGCTAGGAGGACTGGTCGATGGTTGGAATCTACCACAAGTGTATATGTGTGTGTGGGCAGTGGGGCAGAGGAGGGTAGGTAGGATAGAAAAGGGACCAGAATGACAATAATAGTTAGAAATGATTATACTGAAGAAGAACTGAGTGTTAAAAGTATGTAAAGGGACATACATGATAACCTTTCAGTATCAGTATTGCAAACCACAATGCCAAAAGTGGGATGGGGGGGGGGGAGAGGGAGAGAGAGAGAGAGAGAGAGAGAGAGAGAGAGAGAGAGAGAGAGAGAAGAAAAGTGCCTGCCATAGAAGCAGTCTGGGGCGGGGGGGAGGTTGGGGGTCGTGAGAGGGAAACTAGGGACATTGGTGGTAGGAAATGTGCACTGGTGGAGGGACAGGTGTTGGGACACTGTATGACTGAATATCAATCATGAACAGCTTTAGAATGGTCTATCTCAGGGTGATTCAAATTAAAAAAAATTTTTAAAAAGAAATGGGAAGAGTTGAGCAAAAAGTTTTCCAATAAATACATACAGATGGCCAGACACACGTGAAAAAAATAATCATTACTACTAGGGAAATGAAAATCAAAACAATGAAACATCTTGAACCAGAAAGAATGGCCTCTATCAAAAAGGCCAGAAACAACCAGTGCTGGCAGGGATGTGGTGAAAAGGAACACTCTATTCTCTCTTGGTAGGGTTGTTTTCTGATTTGGCATCTATGGGGAAAAAGTGGAAATTTCTCAAAAAAATAAAAAGAGATCAGTCTCCCAATCTAGTAATTCCACTACTTGGCATCTGTTCCAAGAAGACAGAACTGTTGGTTTGTAAAGATATATGCATATCTATGTTCATTGGAGTGCTACTTAAAATAGCTAACATCTGAAAAAAAAAACCCTAAAAGCCCAACAACTGATTAATGGATGGTGAAATTGTGGTGTCTATATACACAATAGAATATTACTCAGCAGTGAGATAAGATGAAATCTTACAGTTTGCTGCAACTTGGATAGAACTAAAGGGTGTCATCTTAAGTGAAATGAGTCAGAAGGAGAAAGACAATGATATTATCTCATTCATATGTAGAATATAAAGAAACAAATTAAAGGAACAGACCTTGGCCAATGAAAACAAACCTTAGGACTCTGAGAATAGAACTGCATTCACCAACTGGGTGTAGAGATGTGGGGGTGAAGAGGGAAGAACTCATGAGAAGTGACTTTGGGGCAGCAGCAGAAGCATCTTGGCACTTTGGTGGTAGGTGTGGTGCAGTAACACTACATGCCCAAAACAAATTTTACGGTTATTGCAAAACATATTGCCTCAATTAAAAAAAAGAAACCATTGGCCTTGTTGGTGCCAGACTCGGGTTTGATTCCTGGCACCTCATCAGGAGTGATCTCTGATCAGAGACAGAAGGAAACCCAGAACACAATGGGTGTGGTCCCAAGGAAGAAAGGAAGATAGGAAGATAGGAAGACAGAAAGGAAGGAAGGAAGGAAGGACGGACGGACGGACGGAAGGAAGGAAGGATGGAAGGAAGGAAGGAAGGAAGGAAGGAAGGAAGGAAGGAAGGGAAAAAAAGAAGGAAGGAAAGAAAGAAAGAAAGAAAGAGAGGAGGAAGGAAGAAAGAAAGAAAGAAAGAAAGAAAGAAAGAAAGAAAGAGAGAGGAAGAAGGAAGGAAGAAATGAAGGAAGGAAGAAAGAAAGGGGCCAAAGTTAAGGCACTTGCCTTGCTCATGGCCAACCCTGCTTTGAACTTGGTCCCCTAGCACCACCAGATAATCTTTGAGCACAGAACTGTGTGTGGCCCAAAAACAAAACGTGTGTGTGTAGGCATGAAAGAGAGAGAGAGAGAGAGAGAGCGCAAGAAAGAGAGAGAGACTAATAGAACCTTATACAAATTCTTCTAGAGAGGAAAAAGACAGTTTATAGAGTATTTTATAAAGCCAGTATTACCTTGATACCAAAACCTACACACACACACACACACACACACACACACACACACACAAACACAAACCATATCAATCTCTCCTGTGAATAAAATCCAAAATGTCATATGGAAAGAATGAATTCCATGACAGAAAAAATATATATAATTTATAATGACTCGGTTGAGTTTATTCCAGACATACAAAATTGGGCTTAATCATTAAAATTAATGTAAATAATAACATTAAAAATAGCACTGTCTCTATAGCACTGTTCTCCCATTGTTCATCGATTTACTCGAGTGGGCCCAGTAACATCTCCATTGTGAGACTTGTTATTACTGTGTTTGGTATATTGAATATGTCACAGCATATTGAATACGTCATGGGTAGCTTGCCAGGCTTTGCCCTGCGGGCGAGATACTCTCGGGGCAGAGATACAAGAGGGGCAGAGGAATTGAACCCTGTCGGCTGGGCTAGCTGCGTGCAAGGCAAACACCCTACCACTGTGCTATCGCTCACAACTTGTTGTGAGATGTTACTGGTGCCCACTCGAGGGAATCGATGAATAGCGGGAGGACAGTTCTACAACACTAAAAATAAAGAACAATAATATGTTCATCTCAATAAAGGTAAAGGTAAAGGTAAAGGCCCTCCCGTTGATCGTCGATTTGCTCGAGCGGGCCCAGTAACGTCTCCATTGGAGACTTTGTTGTTACTGTGTCTGGCATATCGAATACTCTCGGTAGCTTGCCGGGCTCATCGAGAGGGGCGGAGGAATCGAACTCGGGTCGGCCATGTTGGCCGCTTGTAAGGCGAACGCCCTACCCACTGTGCTATCTCAATAAGTAGAATATTATCCAGATAAAATTAATACAATTTATGATTTTTTAAAAAAAGCAAAGCAAGTCATGAATTAAAAGAAACTTTCCTATGCTGATAAATGATTAGTTTTCTCCCTCAATGCTATCATTAACAGGATACTTAAGGATAAAATCTTTTTAAAAAATCTCTCTGAGTTCAGAAACAAGAACAGCCACACAACCATTTCTAGTTAATTTCATACTGATGATCCAGGTCTGTGTGATAAGGCAAATATAGTAAGTATTAGAAATAGCAGTAAAATTACTGACTACATAATTCAATAAGTAGAAAACACCCCAAAATAAACAAGCAATTAACAGACTTAGCATTTGAATTTAGCAAGATCATGGAATATATATGTGTGTGTATGTATATAGACAATTGTATTGATTTAAATGCAACATAAAATTAAAAAATGAAAATAGAACAAATGTAATCTTAATACACCTAACCTATAAAATCCTTAGGAATAAGTTTAATATAATATGTAAGACTTCCAGACCATAAATTATTTTCATTAATATAAACTAAATCTAGCACTGTAGCACTGTCCTCCCAATGTTCATCAGTTTGCTCGAGCGGGCACCAGTAATGTCTCCATTGTGAGGCTTGTTACTGTTTTTGGCATATTGAATACACCAACAGGGAGCTTGCCAGGCTCTGCCGTGCAGGCAGGATACTCTTGGTAGTTTGCTGGGCTATCTGAGAGGGACGGAGGAATTGAACCCGGGTTGGCTGTGTGCAAGGCAAACACCCTACCCACTGTGCTATTAAGGGAAAAGCCATGCACATATTTTGGAATATTCAATATTATAAAAGATCACAATTCTCCCAAATTGATTTACAAAGTCCATTTAATCTCATAAAGAGCCCAGCATTTGATAAAATTATGTTTGATTCCAAAATGTATGTTGAAATAAAAGGAAGAGAAAAAGAAAATAACTGGATAATTTTTCACTTTCTGATAGATCTGGACTCATTACAAAACTCCTATGAATAATAAAGTAGAATTGGCACAAATAGACTTATTAAAGGAAGAAGAGGGAATGTATAGTCACTTGTTTTATGACAAAGTTGATGCTTCAGAAATGGACAAATGACAATCATTTCAATAAATGATGCTGAGTATACTAAGTAATTCTATTGAATGAAAGTGAATCCCTAAATCAATTACAAGTAGCTGATAAATCAAAACCAAGAGAATACTTATTAAAAATGAGAGAATATTTTCATATACAGTAATAGGCAAAATATCTTAAACAGGAAGCAGAACATTGTGACCGTAGGTAGGTTGGTAATTGGAGTACATTAAATAAGAATTTTCACCTACAGATACCACTAGTAGATGAAAAAGGAAACCTACAAAATGGAAAAAGAAATTTGCACATATGCAAAGACAAAAGATTCATAAATAAATCAATAAATACAAGGACGCAATTTTTTTAAAGGGCAAAAGAGGGCTGAGGAGGGTTGGAGTACATCCTTTGCATGTGGGATCTCTGGATTCAAACCCCAGCACCACATGGTTCGGTAAGCACCACAGGGAGTGACCCCTAAAGCACCACACTGAAAGCAGTCCTGAAGACTACCAGGTGTGTTTCCAAAACCTTCCTCACACACACACACACACACACACACACACACACACATGCATGCACGGCAAAAAAAAAAATGGGCACTCCACAAAAAGGGTTTAAAAATGTCAACAGGGGCTGGACCAATAGCACAGCATGTACGGCATTTGCCTTGCATAGGGCCAATCCAGGTTCAATTCCTGGCATCTTGTATGGTCCCCTGAGCACCTCCAGGAGTAATTCCTGAGTGCAGAGCCAGAGTAACCCCTGTGCATTGCCGGGTGTGACCCAAAAAGAAAAAAGAAAGAAAGAAAGAAAGAAAGAAAGAAAGAAAGAAAGAAAGAAAGAAGAAAGAAAGAAAGAAAGAAAGAAAGAAAGAAAGAAAGAAAGAAAGAAAGAAGGAAAGAAAGGAGGCATGCACAGTTAAGGGAAGATGAGATCTAGTGCTCTGTCATGGCTTGCTGGTAAAGTTAAATTTTTTCACCTTAAAGTAGAAGATGATTGAGGGGACTTTGACTGCAAATCTCTCAAGGGCCTTTTGAACTATTCAAATAGAAATGATTAGCTGGCAATGATTAGCATAGGAAAGAAAACCTCTGGAAACTTGCTTTCTTGTCTTTTTCTGTGGGTAGAAGGTACTTAGTTTTCCCAGACACCCACTTTAGGTAATTTTCCGAAGTATGCTGAGAAGAAGCTGGTTGGCAAAGAATTCGGACCCTCCCCCCAACCCCCCCCCCCCCCCCCCGCCCACAACACACACACACACATACGCACACACATACAACACTTTCTAGAAATGGTCAGAGGCAGTCTGCAACTCCTTCAACCTCTCACTGCTCTTGAGGAGGAGGGAGAGATAAACCTACGTGCCCTTGGCAATTCTGGGAGTTAGATCTAGTCCAGCCGGATGCACCAGTGGATAAACAATCAAGTTGCAAAGAAAATAAAATATAGGCATAAGCCAACATTTTTCAGAAGGTCATAGCAGTGGTGGATATTAAGATCACAGTGCATGTATGTATTTTCCTTAAGATCAAAGAATCTTATAATTATTATCCTTTGGCTACTATCAGGTCACGCCCAGCAGTGCACTGTTTTTATGCTCAGAGATTACTCTTATGCTCACGGATTACTCCTGGGGATGCTCAGTGAAGTATATGTGTGCTGGGGATCAAACCAGTGTTGGTTGCTTGCAAGACTCACTGTACTATCTTTCTAGCCTCAAAGAATCCTTCCTTCCTTCCTTCCTTCCTTCCTTCCTTCCTTCCTTCCTTCCTTCCTTCCTTCCTTCCTTCCTTTCTTTCTTTTGGTTTTTGGGTCACACCCGGCGATGCACAGGGGCTACTCCTGGCTCATGCACTCAGGAATTAGGGGATGCTGGGAATCGGACCCGGGTCAGCCGGGCAAACGCCCGACCTGTTGTGCTATTGCTCCAGCCCCAAAGAATCATTTTTTTAAACAACAACAACAACAACAATAACAACATGTTTTTAAATAAATAAGAAGGTTGGGTTCATTCTACAAAAGATTTTTCAAACAAAATTAGAAAACAGTGCTTTTTCCACTACGTGAGGCACATAATTAAACATTTATAGAAAGACTTTTACCCTCCAATGAAACTGGGACACTATAAACTAACAAGCTAGTTACTAAAAAAAGAAACATATGGGGTCTGGATTCTATAGGATGCTTAATTAATTTCTTATGTCTATTTTACTAGTAACCAGGACTCACCTGGAACACAAAGAAATACAACACAAAGCAGTGCTCGACTTCAACTCTGTGTTCTGCCCATGGTGGGCAGTAGTTTAAAATCTGTGGTGCTTTCAAAAAAAGTTGAGATAAGTAGATGCATTCTCAATTCAACCAGAGCTGTAAGCATTGACCCCTGACTGACTCTCTTATCAGCAATCTGGCATATAAGTGGCACCTTCCTATCTTTTTCCCTGAGGTCAACTATCTGACTCCCCATTACCACCTCACCTCCCTATAGTCTGACTCAACTCAACCGGATGTACCAGCTGTGCAGCTAAAGGCCTCAGCCACGTGATTGGCTGTCAGAACACAGGTCCCAGAGAGGTTTCTGCCATCCCTGCTTTCCTCAGCCAGAAGGTCATGGTTTTGTTCCCTTACATCTGACAACAGCATCAGAAGTTCTTCAAAGGTCCCAGATCACAAGATGTTAGTGGCCAGCGGTTCCTTCTAGAACAGGAAGGAAGTTACTTCCTTCAAGCCAATGGGTGGCAAAAGGGTCCAAACTGAGGCTCAACCAGCTCTTTAGAGTCTGGCCTATGGCTCCATCAGGACCTCTGAGCCCTGCATGATTCTGATGCTCAGATGAGCTCCCACCTTAGAACATCACCGTGGGCTGACTCCAGGCACCAGCCAGCTCTCACTTCTAGATTTAGAACATTTCCAGTAGCCTTGCCACCCCACACTGCAGAACAGATGTGCCCCATCTGCTTGTTTGTTTGGTGTTTCTTGGTAATAAGATTTAATTTTCCAGCAGCTCTCGTGAATTCTTCCCTGCATCCATTTCAAAGTGAATGATTGACTCATGAAACCAAACCCCAATAATATACATGAGGGGGACTGAAGTTCGAGGTAATTTGTATTTGAAAATGCATTTTAACAAGTATCACTGTATCTATTGCTATAGGATTGTTTGAGTGGTATTTCAGAAAAATGATCACCTCTAGAACCAAGTAGCAGGAGATACTGTAAACATTATGATTACAATTGCCCTGTGTTGCCTCAATTGTGGTTTTTCTGAACAGTGTTGAGTGAAGAGATAAAAACATTCATTTGCTATGTTTGTTGTGAGAAATATACACCACAGGCAGTTCTTGGTAGAAATTATGCTAAACTAAGATTCATCTAAGAAGCATAAAATGTCTTTCATTTTCCTTTACATCATCCCAACCAGTGACCTGCTGAACTTCTCACTATAAGGATTTATTTTGCTCTAAAAACCCAGTGACTTTATAAACAAGGAAGGGAATGACTGCTCTAGCATGAGGATGTACTGCTTTTTAAATTGAAAGTTGTTCTTTATATTTCTCTCCAAAGTAAACAATGACCATAAGAATCAAGCGATTGGTGCTCAGTAGCACAACCAAAGTCCCCTTTTCTCGAAATAACCAACGTTTCCAACAGGCTACAGCAGAGAGGAAGGCTTGAGAGGATACAAGTTTTATTACAATTAGTTTTCTTCTCCATATTAAATAAAACAGTTTGAAGTTAGTTTTTTTTTTAAAGTGGTTTCAAACAACTTGAAAAAACACACCCCAAATGCTCTAGTCCAAAGCCAGAACAGTTTTGTATGGTCTGCAGATAATTTAATATTTGAGAAACCTTTTCAACATTCTCCAACTGCAACCAAAACTAAAGCAATACTTAGTGGGAAAAACTGAGTTCGCAAATAAAACCTAATATCTATATAATTATCCACAGAGTCTCGTAATGTAGGAACAATAACACAGAGAAGTAATTCAATTCATTCAAGTTCAAAATGATGGAGCAACCATTCACAATTTATTCACATCTAAATATTCACTAATCTAACAACAACAACAAAAATCTGAGAAATTTTTGCTTTGTGTGAATCTATTAGCTATGACAGCTTTTTTAGTCAAAATACTTAAGGTTCAATTCTGGGTAAGCTGATTCATTTTGGACATCATAAATATCATTTGATTTTTGTGATTTGATTATATATAACCTTCCTCTCTCCATTACACATACACAGTGTCTAAGTGAGTATTAAAAGAGTGGGGGAAAGATCATTAAGTCAATGTAGAACGGTATCACAGAGCCCCTGCCCTCTACTTGTGAAATACACACAAGAGTCCTACCACACACCAACCCTAATCCTAACCTTCTCCCTATTCCTAACCCTATCCCTAACCCTAACCCCAATCCCAATGCTTACTCTAACCCCAAACTCAATCCCAACCCTAATCCCAATTCTAACCCACACTGCAGGACTCAGCCCCAGCTTCCAGGCTGAATTCCAACCCAACTGGTTCAATCACTATCATAAGTTCCCCTGAGACAGCAATTTAGCAATAGACTTATTTTCCAGACTGGGATGGACAAAGACATCCCCTAAATTTCTCCCTACTGTTATCCTTCCAGTAACAAAACACAGACTTAAGATGGAGCCCTTGGGAACTCAGAGAATAGAGGTGGGCCCAGAACATGTTTCCACCATGTGAAAAGATGTAGAGATAAGCTGAGCTACAGAGTGGGTCCCATCTTCCCAAAGACCACCTACCCTTTTGTCTGCCTATCCCATAATTATTTAAAACAACAATAACATGGGGCTGGAGAGATAGCACAGTGGGTAGGGCATTTGCCTTGCATGCGGCCAATCCGGGTGGGTTCGATTCCCAGCATCCCATATGGCCCCCCGAGCACCGCCAGGAGTAATTCCTGAGTGTATGAGCCAGGAGTAATCCCTGTGCATCACAGGGTGTGACCCAAAAAGCAATAAATAAATAAATAAATAAATACCAACAACAATAACAATACAAGTCCTTCTCAGTTTTGGGGAGTTTGAAGTGGTTATCTGTTCTTTGCATTCAAGGAGTCTTGACCCAAGTGGGTGGTGACCACATGAGTCTGGGCATTCTCAGATGTGGGGACATGGTTGCATTGTCTGAGCACTGCTTTTGCAACCCAACGGGTTGTGAACCCTGGTTGGCTGTGAACCCTGGTCCCTGCCAAGGCTCACTGGTAGTATTCAATTCAATCAAATCTGGCATTGGAAACTTTGCTCTGAGAGAGAAGTTTCTGGGAGCTTGATTCTGTGAACAGGGTAGCAGCAAGAAAGAGGAAGGCTCCCTCGGTCACTTTGCTTTTGACCCTTCCTGTGGGATTCCTTGGGTTACCCAGTCCCTCCTAGACATTATATGCTCTCTTTAAAAAATAAGCAAATAGGGGCTGGAGTCATAGCACAGCGGGTAGGGCGTTTGCCTTGCATGCAGCCAACATGACCGACACAGGTTCGATTCCCAGCACCCCGTATGGTCCCCTGAGCACCGCCAGGAGCAATTCCTGAGTGCATGAGCCAGGAGTAACCCCTGAGCATCGCCGGGTGTGACCCAAAAAGCAAAAAAAAAAAATAAGCAAACAAACAGGGGCCGTAGCGATAGTGTCCCAGGTAAGGTGCTTGCCTGGCACATGGCCAATCCAGGTTTAATCCCCGGCACCACATATGGCCCCCTGAGCACCGCCAGGAGTGATTCCTGAATGCAGAGCCACGACTAAGCTCTGAGCACCATCACATGTAGCCCCATAACCAAAACCAAACTGTCTAAAGTTCAAAAGCAAACAAATAAAAAGCCCTTCAGCTGACCACAGTTGGTTTATCTTTCTGGGAACGAGGACAAAAATCAATTCCCCAAATCTCTTTCTAGAAATCAACGGTTTGATGCTTTTCACTACGGGCAATAGAAGACTTCCACAAATATTAGTGTGAACCTGTGTGACTGAAACCTAATCAGGCACAGCTTTGGAAGGGTCTATCTCACAGTGATCCAGTAAAAAAAAGAATTTTTTAATTTTTATGGAGAAATTTTTAAAACATTGTCACACACACACACACACTGTCCTCCCGTTGTTCATCGATTTGCTCGAGAGGACCCAGTAATGTCTCCATTTTGAGACTTGTTACTATGTTTGGCATATTGAATACATCACGGGTAGCTTGCCAGGCTTTGCCATCAGGTGAGATACTCTCGGTAGCTTGCCGGGCTCTCCGAGAGGGGTGGAGGAATCGAACCCGGCTCAGCTAGGCTGGCTGCGTGCAAGGCAAACACCCTACAGCTGTGCTATCACTCCAGTCCATAAAAAATTTATTTTTTAAAAAAACTTATTGATTTTAATCGCATGGCAAAGCCTAGCAAGCTACCCATGATGTATTCAATATGCCAAAAACAGTAACAACAAGTCTCAAAATTTGTTGTGAGACGTTACTGGTGCCCACTTGAGCAAATTGATGAACAACAGGAGGACAGTGCTACAGACAGTGCTATTGATTTTAATATTGGAGTTGTGTTATTTTAATCAAGTTCAACTCTAGAGTTGTAGCAACAGTTGTGGCTTTCGTCTCTATTAAAAAATAAAAATTTAAAATAATAAATAAATAAAAACTTATCCTGAAAAAATAAACAACAAAACACATTAGTGTGAGCAACAAGGAACTTTCTGTCTCTTTTTTTCCCCCGCTTTTTTTTGGGGGGGGGGTCACACCCAGCGATGCTCAGGGGTTACTCCTGGCTCTGCACTCAGGAATTACGCCTGGCAGTGCTCAGGGGACCATATGGGATGATGGGAATCGAACCAGGGTTGGCCGCATGCAAGGCAAATGCCCTACCTGCTGTGCTATTGCTCCAGCCCGGAACTTTCTCTTTTGATCAGCAAGTCTAGAGGCGGGATGGATGGCCCAGGGTTGGGGGTGGTGAGGGAATATTTACTATCAGCAGTCTGAGGAGGTCACAGGTACCCACAAAACATCGTTTGTGTTTTGCCATGAATGGCGCTGACCTATCCTCAAGGTCAGCCTCCCCGCCCCTACCCCCCACCCCGGGTTCCCTAGAGACCTGCTGGCACCATTTGCAATCTTTCCTCTTTAGCACAGGAGACGAGATCTCTGCCTATAAGGAACAGACCCAGGCTGGGAAATCTGATTCTGTCAGCGGCCAGGGAAACAGCTGTGGCATTTATTTCTCTGAGAGTCAGAAATTCTTTGGCTGGGTGACTACCTGGTCCGACGGGGTACAGAGAGGGAGGGGCAGCCCCCAAGCTTCTGGCTTAGGAGATTTGGTAGGTAGAGATGAAGCCCCTTCCCTCCTCACCCCACCCCCAAGGCAGAGCTTAGAGCTGGCTTGACTGGATGTCACCTGCCTTGCCATCAAGCCGACCTTTCACCTGAGGGTGGGGTGGTGGATTTTCCCACGAAATAAACATATTCAGGCTCTCCATAAATTCCCCTCCTCTTCAAGCACCCTGAAGCCAGGAGGGAGAGTGGGAAAACCTTCTTACTCCTCACTGCGGGTGGCAATGTGGATGGGTGGGCGTCACCCCTCCCCCACCCCGCACTGTGAGTTTGTTCAGGCACCCCCATGCTCAGCTCCCTGGGTACTGAGTCTAATCAGCAACTCTCAACCCTAGTCACGCCTTCGAATCAGCAGAGGAGGTTTGAAAATAACGCCAAGGCTCAGGTTCTGCCTTCCACGTCTAACTAGAGGAAAACACGCACCTAGGGGATAATAAAAAGCGTCCCCTTCCCACCCTCCTCCACCCCCTCCCCTCCCCATGAAGTAGAATGGCCCAGCCAGTAAAAGTGTGCAATGCAGGGGAACCTGCATATTGCTGCACATCATCACTCCAGACTTGCTATCTTTCTGCCCCACTGAAACTCGGGCCCAGGGGAACATTGTGGCCATGGTCCTTGTACTTTCTCTAGGAATCTGATGGCTTTGGCGGGGGGGGGGGGGGGGGGGGGGAGGCGGGGCTCCTATATATGGAATCCTCTTTCTCCAATGGTGATTGGCTTATTTCAAGCAACATGGTGTCTTCCACGTGAATCCATGTGGCAAATTTTGGCAATGTAACTTCTTTCCTTTTTCCGGACTGAATCATACTCCACGCATGTAGGGATGAGTGTGTTTTGATCAGTTCATCTATCAGTGAACCACACTTGGGTTGATTCCACCTTTTGGATATGATGGTGCAATCCTCTCCTTTTACTGGGGACCCTTGAAAAGCTGGGGGACTCTCAGGGTTTGGCTATTATAAATGAGGCTGCCACTATAAATTGGGTGGGTGGTCAAAGATCTCCAAAAATATTAATAATAATAGTTGTTATTATAATTATTGGGCTGGAGTGATAGCAAAGCGGTAGGGCGTTTGCCTTGCACGCAGTCAGCCCGGCCGAGCCGGGTTTGATTCTTCTGCCCCTCTCGGAGAGCCCGGCAAGCTATCGAGAGTATCTTGCCCACACGGCAAAGCCTGGCAAGCTACCTGTGACATACTTAGTATGCTAAACACAGTAACAACAAAGTCTCAAAAATGGAGACATTACTGGGCCCACTTGAGCAAATCAATGAACAACGGGAGGACAATGTTTGTGTGTGTTTATTATTATTATTATTGGGTTACGCTTTGTAGTGCTCAGGACTTACTCCTAGCTCTGAACTCAGGGATTGCTTCTTGTGGGCTCAGAGACAATGGGATGCCAGGGACCGAACCTGAGTTGGCCGTTGTCTATGACAAACATCCTATCCACTATATTATCTCTCCGGTCTTCATTTTGATTATTTTACTTGTGCCTTTTTGGCCACCTATGACAACTCCAGGGCTGCTTCTGATGCAGTGCTCAGGGGTTGCTTCCAGAGGTGGGGAAGAGCGGGGAAGATGGTAGGGTCTGGAATCAAATCACAGCCTCCCACATGCAAAGCGCGCCCTCTAGTCTTTGAGCTATCTCCCTGGCCTCAGAGAAAAGAATTCCAAAACATTCCATGGGATTCACATATGCGGCCGGGGCTGAGAAGCATGCGTGAATGGTGGTGTGTGGAGCATGTGAGGGTCTGGGAGAGAGCCTGTCATGCCTGACCTGACCCAGCTGTCCCAGGCTAATTATAGTTCCCCTGAAGTCAAGTAACCAGCAGCTGAGACATCTGCCTCTGTCCATAGACTTGGAGACTGGGGAGGGTGACGAGGCTCTGTTGACCTCAGTATCTCCCAGATCTAGCTCCAACCCTGGCACACTGCAGGAGCTTATTACGCTGCCGCTAAATAAAGCAGACTCCCACCCACAGACAATTCTAGCCTACTAATAAAGCCAACCTTCCCTTCTCTGCCTCCTACTAGGTACCCCGGCCCCCCCGGGGCGTGCCTCTGGCCCCCCCGCAGCCTGTACTTGACATGGGATGTAAGAGCTTAGGAAATAAGTTGAGGGGTGTGAAGGAAGTCCTGGGGGATGTGGACCGGTGGGGGGTGTCACCAGGGCCTCCAGCTCCACTTTCTTCTAGGACAGAAGCCTCAGCAACAGAGGTTGTACCCGTTCCTTGCATCTGAACGCCAGGCCTCAGGAATCTTCCCCCACAAATATCTGGTTCCCCCTTCCCATAACCACTTGAAAAAGAAAAAGAAAGCCCTGGAACTATCCTTCCTTCCTCTTTCTCTCTCTCTCTCTCTCTCTCTCTCTCTCTCTCTCTCTCTCTCTCTCTCTCTCTCTCCCCCGTCTCTCCCTCCCTCCCTTTCTCTCTCCCTCTTCCCCCCTCTCTCTCCCTTTCTCTCTCCCCAGTCCCTCTTTCCCTCCCTCCCCCCCCTCTCTCCCTCTCTCTCTCTTCTCCTCCCCGCTCTGGGTATTCTATGCTCTCTCTTCTCCCTTCTGCTGTGCCACATTCCCAAGTTTACTTTGGTTTTAATTTTAACCTGCATTCTGTTCCCAAGACCCTGTTTGAGAGCAGGGATGGGGGGGGAGGGGAGGGCGAGGGTCGTTTCAAACCTATGGAAATTTAAAAAGTAGCCCCAGATAAAAGAAATACCAAAGCACCCAGGAGAATTCTGCTTCATTCCGAATTGCAGTCTGTGGGTTTCCAGTTGGAGAGAACCTCTTACTAATGCGAAGCAGCAGCAGCAGAAGCAGCAGCAGCAGCAGCAGCGGGATGCAGATGGAGAATGTCTTCCTCCCTGCCTCCCCTTTTATCTTTGAAGCCACAACCCGGGCAACCTCATCAAGGCGCCAAGGCACCAAGGCCAAGTGTGGGAAGTGCTGGGCACTAACAGGGCCCCCAAATGCTCCTACAGTGTTTTCAAGATCCCTTTCATCCATATTACACCAGTATCTAGACCAGTATTGAGACCAGTTACTAGACTATATCAAGACCAGTATCTAGGTCTATCAAGACCAGTATCTAGACCATATCAAGACCAGTATTTAGACCATATTGAGGCTAGTATCTAAAGGGGCAAAGAGAGCGGGGTAGTCTTGTCTTCTTCTTCTTCTTTTATTTAATTTTTGTTAGTGAAACACCATGAGGTACAGTTGTAGATTTACAAATTTTTGTGCTTGGGTTTCAATTATACAATGATCAAACACCCATCCCTCCACCAGCGACCATTTCATACCACCATGAGTCCCAGTATCCCTCCCACCCCCCCATCCCACCATCCCACCCTGGCTCAGTGGCAGGGTATTCCCTTTTGTTCTCTCTCTCTCCTTTTGGGTGTTGTGGTTTGCAAAAGAGGCATTGAGTGGCAGTCATGTTTGGTCTATAGTCTACTTTCAGCATGCTTCTCCCATCCTGGGAGGATCCTCCCAACACCCTCTATTTGGTGCTCCTTTCTCCATCTGAGCTCCCTTTTCCCCTAGCATGTGTGGCTGGCATCCAAGTCATGGAGCAGAACTCCTGGTACTAAACTCAGCTTGTTTTCTTTTAAACCTTAGGGCAGGAGAGATAGTACAGAGACAAAGGCGCTTGTCTTGCATGTGGCCTATTTTCATTCAATCCCTGGTATTACATATAAGTCTTTTTTTTAATTTTTAAAATTTTTATAAAGTAGTTTACAATACTTGATTATATTTAATATTCAAACACCAATACCACCACCATAACATCTTCCCACCACCATATTTGGGATGTTTCCATCCCAAACCCCAACCCATGCCCCAAAGTAGACCCGAAATAATTCATTTTGTGTCGTTTGTTATGCATAAACTGCTGAAAGGGATCCTTAGAGGAAAGTGTGTGAAGATAGTTGTATTTCACCCAGGGGCCACTAAGCCCTTCTATAACAGATTACTAACGCGTTGTTGAAGATTGAGCCTTGTGTGCTTATAATATATATATATATATATATATATATATATATATATATATGTAAAAATATTTCCCTCTAAGATTGGTTACCTTCTACTTTTAACCCCACCAAATATGGTGCACTACTCTTGGGGTATGGGTAGTGTGTGTGTGTGTGTGTGTGTGTGTGCGTGTGTGTGTGTAAGTGTCTGTCTGTGTGTGTGTGTGTGTGCTATGAAGTGTCACGTGGTCATGAATGTGGTCCAGGAGAAAGTTCACTCGTGGGTGAAGCTTAGCCCGAGAGTATGGAGAGCAGCCATGAGCAGGGTGGCAGTTGAGTTCTGGAGGTTTTCGGCTGCTGGGGCTGGGTCCGTTGGGGCAGGGAGGGGCTCACTAGCTCCCCTCTGGGATGCGCCCTGGCACGGGGTCCAGCGGGATGGTTATGGCATGTCATTTTACTGCATATAAGTCTTAGGGACACCCCTGAGAACCATTAGATGTGGCCCAAAACTCTCCAGAGGGTCTTAATCACGACTACAGAGATGACTCCAAGGGCCAGAGCAAGTGCTTTGCATGGGGGAACCCCAGGTTTGATCCCCAAGTTCTCATGGTACCCTGGGCACTATGAGGTATGGACGGACAGTAATGTAATGAAAGTTTAGATTGTTAGCTTGCCATATCCATTTTGTGCATTGATGTCCATTATAATGATATCACATTGATTCCTGCCATGTTTGCCAGCCCCTCGCCCTCCTGTCACCCTCATTGTCTCCCCGTGACTCAGGGTGCGTGGGATGGAGAGGGTGCCTCATGGGCTCCAAGAGTCTCCACGGTCAGGAGTTCCTTTCCCTGGCTTACTTTTCTCCAATTCTCTGCCTGTTGTGATCAGCCTTGCCCCTAAACCCATTCGCCTCAGCTGCTCTGCCCTCCCACCCTCTCCTGCCCCTCCTCCGCCTCCCCTGTGATAACCAACACGGGCCCCAGGAAGAGAAATAGAGGGCCGTGAAGGGCGGATCCTCTCCTAAGGTTTTTGACTCATAGGCATTTTGGAGCTTCCCAATGCAGACCACATTAACTATGCCTTTCTAAAGAACTCTTTCTCTTTTTTTTCTTTGTTCATTTGTTTAATATGATATAGCTACCAAAGTATTCTGAATGTTGATCTGCCTTAAGGAGGTTACATTTTTTTGTTTGTTTTTTATTTATTTTTTCTTTTTTTATTAGTGAAACACCATGAGGTACAGTTATAGACTTACAAATTTTGTGCTTGGGTTTCAGTTATACAATGATCAAATGCCCATCCTTCTACCAGTGCCCGTCATCCATCACCACGGGTCCCAGCATCCCCCCTCCATCCCCCCCCCCCCCCCCCGCCGTCCCATCCTGCCTCTGTGGCAGGGTATTCCCCCTTGTTCTCTCTCTCTCTTCTTTTGGGTACTGTGTTTTGCAAGAGGGGCATTGAGTGGCAATCATGTTTGGTCTATAGACTACTTTTAGCATGCTTCTCCCACCCTGGGAGGGTCCTCACAACACCCTTTATTTGGTGCTCTCTTCTCTATCTGAGCTTCCTTTTCACCTAGCACGTGTGGCTGGCCTTCAAGAACTCTTTCTCTTATACTGGGATCAGCAGTGGTGGAGAATGGGCACTGGTGGAGGGATGGGTATTTGATCATTGTATAACTGAAACCCAAGCACAAAAATCTTTAAGTCTACAACTGTACCTCATGGTGTTTCACTAATAAAAATTTAAGGGAAAAAAAAATCTAAAAAAAAAAAAAAAGAACTCTCTCTCTCTCTTGCTCCAATTGTGATGATCGAGAGGGCTGTGCAGTCAAGCCTGGCCAGCCTTATATAGCTTTGAACTTAAGGCAACTGGCAGCTACACCCAGAAATAGAATTCTGATGTAACTGCAGCCATCCTCACTGAGGCAGCCTGGCCTTTAAAAAAAATCTCCTTGTAAGGAGGAAGGGATGATAAAAGGGGGGGAGGATAGACTTTTATCTTTTTATTTATTTTTTAATCTTTTGGGGTGACACCAGCAATGCACAGGGGTTACTCCTGGCTTTGCTCTTAGGAATTACTCCTTGTGGTGCTCAGGGGACCATATGGGATGCTAGGAATCAAACCCCTGTCAGTCATGTGC
Organism: Sorex fumeus; assembly: GCF_029834395.1. Lineage (NCBI taxonomy): Eukaryota > Metazoa > Chordata > Mammalia > Eulipotyphla > Soricidae > Sorex > Sorex fumeus. The sequence continues at coordinate 41,693,727 of NW_026606071.1, read as the reverse complement.
AAGGCAAACGCCCTACCGCCCTACCCATTGTACTATCCTCAGCTCCAGCCCCGGGGATGGACTTTTTTTTTTTTTTTAGTTTTGAAAGTTCATTTTTATTTCAGATAGAAATTCTTCATCAAATAACACTTGTAAATATTTTATTTGTCTCATCTTTATGAGAAAGTCCATTTTTCCCATTTTCTGCACATTCTCTCTCTTTTTTTTTTTATGTAGATGGTCTCCTGATACCTTCACTTCCCTCAAACCACACTCCCCTCAAGAATGCTAGAACAGCAGGCCTTTCTGTGAGATTCCTGAATAGCAGGCCGATCTGTAGGATCCATGATTGTGAGTGTGTGTGTGTGTGTGTGTGTGTATGGCTTACTTTTCTCCAATTATCTGCCCGTTGTGATCAGCCTTGCCCCTAAACCCATTCACTTCAGCTGCTCTGCCCTCCCATCCTCTCCTGCCCCTCCTCTACCTCCACTGTGATAACCAACACGGGCCCCAGGAAGAGAAACACTGGGGCAGCCTGGCCTTAAAAATAATGTGTGTGTGTGTGTGTGTGTGTGTGTGTGTGTGTGTATATGCACGTGCGCGCGAGTGTGTGTGTAGGGGGTTGTAATCTGCTGACATCCTTGACCTTGGATATTCTTCCTGCTCTTGGTGCCAAGCTGAAACTTCAATAAGCCAAGATGAAACCAAATGACCCAAGTCTCTATTTCCCTTCTGGCCAGTCTTCAAAGTCCTGATGGTCTAACTCCGCCTCTTTGCTATTATCTTAATGATTCATGACTATTATTAAGCATGTACCATAAAGTAACAACTCATTGGCTTACGGGAAATATAATTACATGCGCAATCTGTTTAATTAAATGTGCACATTATATTTATAAGTATATAATGTGAGACACACCTTGACACACAGGTCAGGATACCCTTCAAACAATGGCCCCGTGACCCCACCATAACGCCTTACCAGGACCGTGTGCATCCCCGTGTAGAGCCTGCTGAGACACACCAAGGTGGAAAACACCACAGCCATCATCAGTCCCAAAATGAAAGGATACTGTGAAGACAAAAGAGCAAGCCAGGGAGCTCAACTGTGGCTCAGACATATGCAATTCAATGCTGATCCATAACCATGAGTTACAATCCCAACTTCCCTGGACCAGCAATCTCATGATATGAAACAGCTGCAAACAAGGGGAAACTGAGGCATGAGAAGGGGAAGAGAGATGCTCAGGAGTTGAGTTCTGGGAGGCAGTTTTACAATCAGAAACAGGCAAGTGAGACACAGTAGAACTTGGCTTGAGGTCTCACAACTAGCAGGACTATTTTTCAGTGGGGTAAATGTTTCTTAAATTTTAGACCTATCCATATTTGAATTTAGAAACTCTACAGGAAGGGGCAAAGCAGATGAGCAGGAGTTTCTGCTGCTCATTCAATCAGCTCCTCATCACTTGTTGCAGTTACAGAGCTTTCTGGGGAAATCCAGGGACAACGGCCCTAAGCAAACAAAGAATGGGCAGCTGTGGGGATAATTTGTGGGGGCTGGTGCTAGGCCCACTCAATTTTGTTGGCAGCTGACATGGGCACACCATAGTTCATATGTTTGTGTGATATAGATTCTAGTAATATTGGAGAGACACTTTTATTGGCGAGGGGTGGGGCGGGCATAGCTGGTAATGCTCATGGTTCACCCAGGATAAGTCAGGGTTATATACGTTTCTTCTCTCTCTCTCTCTCTCTCTCTCTCTCTCTCTCTCTCTCTCTCTCTCCTCCCCCCACCCTTCTCTCTCTTCCTCTCTTCCTTTTAGGCACTGGATTTGCAATACCGTTACTGAAAGGGTATCATGCATATCACTTTCCCTCCTTTCAGCACTTAATTCTTGTCCACAGTGATCATTTCTAACAATCATTGTCATACCGGTCCCTTCCCACTCAGGAATTGTTCCTGATGGTGCTTGGGGGACCATACCGGAAGCCAGAGATCAAGTCCGGGTTGGTTGCATGCCAGGCAAATGCCTTATCTGCTGTGCTATCGCTCTGGCCCCTCAGACACTTTTTTGATCTGGATGTGACATGCAGTTAAATGCCACCAAAGACTATCTCGAGACGGACAGATGCCTTATTCCTCTGTTTTTCTCATTCAGCGAATGGAGACCCTCTAAATGCAGGTGAGCAGGGAGAAGACGCATCCACAGAGTGAGCACTCAGCACAAATGCCTGGCAGCTGCATCAGGCGGCCTGCCCTGTTCCTGGGAGCTAGGAGAATGCTGGGAATGGGGCCAAGAGGCAGGGCCAGAATAGTAGATAGTCCTAGTAATAGCAAATACTGGATTTGAAAAAGTCTGCATTTTCCAGTAGGTCAAAGGTAAAATTCATAGACCACGAGATCTCAGACAGGAAACGCAAAACTTCACTGCAGCAGGACTGTGACTTTTAAAGGACCTTCCTCTAATATCTGCGTCTGAGCAGACATTAATTGAAATTCTTCTTTCTTCCCCATTGATTTAAGCTCCTGTCATTTACCCAACTTTTGAGACAACAGAGCAATTATTTCTAATGGTTGAGCCCCAACCAGGCACGAAGGCACTTTTGGGTATTTTTTGGGGGGTGGGGTAGGGGAAGGGGAGCACAGATTCTTTTCTGCCCCGGGGTCCTGGGGTGTCTAGCAGAAGGATTTGGAGAATCATCTCAGCCCGGAGCATCGTTTGCCAGGAAGATAAACTCTCCATGTCTGCTGCAAACTGGTTAAGAGCTTTGGCTCCAGTGTCTGGGTGAGACAGCCCGGGGTGAAAATGCTTTGGGATGGGGGATACCACTCCCTCGTGTCCCCCAAAGAGCCTCTGAGGTACCTCTTGACTGATGTCATTATCAATGACTGTCATTGTCATTGTGAAGCACAATTTGATTTGCTTGCTCAACTACGTAGGCCCTTTATGAGGGAATTGTCACCAAGGGTTCAGTAGGTTTCAGTGTCCCCTCCCTGAGTCCTGAATTCCTAAAGCTCAAAGTCCCTTAAAACAGTTAAAAAATAAATCCTTGGGGGAGGAAGGTGGGTACAATGGTGATAGGTGTGGTGTTGGCATTATGTGCACAAGGAACCATTATTCACAACAGTATTGTAAATGACAGACTCTCAATCAATAGAGGTTTTTTTTTTTTTTTAAGAAATTCTCCATTACAGCAACTTCTCAAACAAATCAATAAAATATCCTGAAACCCAGCCTGTTTAAAAAAATTTTTTTAATTGAATCACCATGAAATTACACAGTTACAAAATTGTTCATGATTAAGTTTCAGTCATACAGGGCTCTAAGGCCCATCCCTTCCACTTTCCCACCACCAATGTCCCTAATATCCCTCCCATCCACCTCCCCCCATCCCAGTGGCCTGTCTATAGGGTAGATACTTTACTTCTCTCTCTCTCTCTCTCTCTCTCTCTCTCTCTCTCTCTCTCTCTCTCTCTCTTCCTTTCAGGCACTGTGGTTTGCAAGACTTTACTGAAAGTGTATAAGGGTATCATGCTTATCACTTTCTCTCCTTTCAGCACTCAGTTCTGATCCAGAGTGATCATTTTTGACTATCGTTGTCATGGGTGGTCCCTTCTCTGTCCTAACTGCGCTGCCCTACCCCCTTGGTGGCAAGCTCCCTACCCCAGATCAGTCCAGTCCTCCTGGTCGTTGGGCCAAACCTGTCTTAGCTGCTGCATTCTCTGGACGGGGCTAAGCGGGAAAGT